>NW_016978572.1:0-1573 GCF_001483705.2 Eufriesea mexicana | reverse complement strand
ATCGATGGACGGATGGATGGAAGTGTGGATGTATGGATGTGTGTACGGATGTATGTATTGATGAATGTATGGATGTATGGATGGATGGATGGTATGGTGGATGTATGTATGTATGTATGGATGAATGGATGTATGAAGGGATGCACGTATATATGTTTGGATCTATTGGTCAATGGATCTATGAATGGATGGAGGTATGGGTGGATGGATTTATGTATGTATGCATGTACGAATGTATGGATGTATGGATGGGTGGATGTATGGATGGATGGATGTATGGATGTATGTATGTATGGATGTATACATGTATGGATGCATGTTTGTATGAATGTATGGATGTACGAATGTATGGATGTACGGATGTATGGATGTTTGGATGTATATATGAATGGATGCATGGATGCATGGATGTATGGATGCATGTATGTACGGATAGATGGATGTATGTGTGTATGTATGGATGTATGCACGGAAGTATGTATGGATGGATGGATGTATTTATGGTTGGATGTATGGATGAGCGCTTGTATGGATGAATGGATATATTGATGGATGTATGGATGTATGTACGGATGTGTGTATTGATATATGTATGGATGTATTAATGGATGGGTTGAATAGTGGTTGGATTTATGTATGGATGGTTGAATGGATGTATGAATGAATGGATGTATATATGCGTGGACGTATGGATCAATGGATCTATGGATAGATGGAGGTGTGGATGGATGGATTTATGGATGTATGGATGTACGGATGTATGGATGTATGGATGTATATATGAATGGATGCATGGATGGATGGTTGAATGGATGTATGAAAGAATGGATGTATATATGCGTGGACGTATGGATCATTGGATCTATGGATAGATGGAGGTGTGGATGGATGGATTTATGGATGTATGGATTTATGAATGTACGGATGTATGGATGGATGGATGTATTGATGTATGTATGGACGTGTGTACGGATATGTGTATGGATGTATGCATGGATGTATGTATGGATGTATGCATGGATGTTTGTGTGGATGTATGAATGGGTGTATGTATGGATGTATGTATGGATGTATGTATGGGTGTATGTATGTATGTATGTATTGATGTATGTATGGATGTATGCAAGATCATATGTATGGATGCATGAATGGATGGATGTATGGATGTATGAACGAATGTATGTAAGTATATATCTATGGATGTATGTATGGGTGTGGGTATGGATGTATGTATGAATGAATGCATGGGTTGTATGTATGGATATGTGTATTGATATGTGTATGGATGCATGGCGGGATGGATGGATTGGTGGATGGATGTATGGATGGAAGTATGTATGGATCGATGGATGTGTGGATGGCTGGATGTTTGGATGGATGGATGTATGGATGTATGTATGTATGTATAGGTGTATGTATGGATGGATGGTTCTATGGATGACTGCAAGTGTGGATGAATTGCGGTACTGATGGAAGAAACTACGGCCTTATGGATGTATGGTCTTATATTTGTATGCATGTATAGATGGATGGATGTATCGAATGATGGGAGTACGGATTGACGGGTTTATGT
>NW_016978571.1:0-530 GCF_001483705.2 Eufriesea mexicana | reverse complement strand
CAGGTCAGGTCGGGTCAGGTCAGGACAGGCCAGGCCAGGCCATGTCTCGCCAGTCCAGGTCTGGTTAGCTCATGTCTTGTCTGGTCAGGTCAGCCCAGGCCATTCTAGGTTAGGTTAGGTCAGGTCAGACCAGGTCAGGCCAGGTCAGACCAGGTCAGGTCGAGTTAGATTAGGTTAGGTTAGGTTAGGTAGTGTTGGATTAAGTTATATTAGGTTAAGTTACGTTACGTTAGTTTAGGTTAGGTTGGGTTATGTTTGTTTACGTTAGGTTAGGTGAAGCTTGTGTAGTTTAGGTTAGGATACGTTTTGCAAAGTTCGGCTGAGTCACGTTAGTTCAGGTCAGCTCTGGTCAGGTCAGGTCAGGTCAGGTCAGGTGGGATCAGGTCAGGTCAGGTCACCTCAGGCCAGGCCAAGCGAGGCCAGGCCAGGCCAGGTTAGGTCAGCTTAGGTCAGTACAGGTTAGGTTTGGTTTGGTTAGGTTAGGCTATGTTAGGATGCCTGCAGTCAGGTTAGGTTAGGATAGCTTTGAC
>NW_016978570.1:0-381 GCF_001483705.2 Eufriesea mexicana | reverse complement strand
TACAATTTATTTTTTTTGTATATGAAAAATCTTATTTTCGCGTAAAAATGTGTTTGTTATTCGTCAGTTAAATGTTGGTGATAATATCTTGTTGTTAGCATCGACCGGAGCGAAGATCGTCCATTCAGTCGGTGCGAAGCGACACGACTGGCGTTCGTCCCTTTCGGCCGGTTGGAAGCGAGACGACTGGGATCGTCCCTGTCGGTCGGTTCGTAGTGACATGACTGGAGTTCTTTCGTTAATAACTCGATAAATAACGTTGTGACATATACATATTTTTACACTCTTCTACATGGTTTCAATCGTTCTAACCTATTGCAATGACATTTTGATTAATTTCTCAATCTTCGAATTTTTTCTATTATACACTTATTTTCATTA
>NW_016978569.1:0-704 GCF_001483705.2 Eufriesea mexicana | reverse complement strand
AACCCCTACACAGACAAACGTAGCCTAACTCAACGTAACGTGCCGCGGTCACAATTTCTGGCCGCCTCAGATCCGATCAGAGTATAGTAGAGCAATGTAGAGCGCAGATATCCACCGAAGAGCAGTTTATAGCGAAAAAGTCAAAATCGCCCTAGCCTAATCCAACCAAGCGTAAAATGGCCAAGCGAAACATAACTCTAACTAAAGTGAGTAGACCACTGTTCCTGACATACACAGAGCCAATCAGAATAGACCAGATCACCTTAAAGCGTAGAAATGGCACCTCATTGCAGTGTAAAGCACAAAAGTCAAAGATATCCTAACCTAGCCTGACCTAATCTAACCTAACCAAACGTAGCCTAACTCAACTTATTGAGCCAACACCAATATTGCTGTCTTTCCCAGATCCAAGCAGAACATATTATATTAGAGGAGAGTAGAGCGCAGAAGCCCACATAATGGCAGTGTGTAACAGAAAAATCGAAGCTATCGTAACCTTAACCAAGCCAAACTAACCTGACCAAACGTAGCATATCTCAGACTAACGTGCCGAGACCACTATTGCTGGCATCCCCAAATACAAGCAGAGCATATTAGAGCACAGTTGGGCGCAAAAGTCCACCGAAAAGCAGTCTATGGAGCAAATGACAGATCTATCCTCCCCTAACGTAACCAAACGTAACATAGCCAAACGCATCCTAACC
>NW_016978568.1:0-476 GCF_001483705.2 Eufriesea mexicana | reverse complement strand
AATGTTCCCTGCTTTGCTCTGGGAATTCCAGAAATGGTGGACGCGGCGCGTTATGTTCAGATAAGCTACGTATGGTTATGTTACGTATGTTTGGGTTAGGTTGGGGTGTCTTTTACTTTCGTTCCATTTATGCATTAACATCCTATGGGCCTCAGAGCTGTATTCTCCAATATTATGCCCTGCTTGGAAACGGGAATGCCGGCAATAGTTGCCTCGGCGCTTCAGGTTGGGATAGGATCCGTTTTGTTAGGATATGGTACCCATGGTAGTGTTTGGAGGGCTTCAACTTTTCTGCTATAAACTGCTATTCGGTGGATTTCTGCGCTCTACTGCGATCCAATACTCCCTGCGTTGATCTGGGAATGCTAGAAGTGGCGGCCGTGGTGCGTTATGTGAAGTTACGTTACACTTGTTTGGGAGAGGTTTATTAGGGTTTGGTTCGGATATGTTTGAAGTTCGCGGTATACACTGCCATT
>NW_016978567.1:0-989 GCF_001483705.2 Eufriesea mexicana | reverse complement strand
AGCTGAATATCATACAGCATAGTAGAGCACAGAGGTCCATACGATATCAGTGATGAGCACATACGTCAAAGCTATCACAACCCAACCAAACCAAACCTAACCAAACTAACTATACTTCACACTACAGCGCAGTAGGCCGCAAAAATCCACCGCATAGCGTCGCATGTAACGGAAGTCATTAGAAATCCGCCGAACAGCAGCGTATAGCACAAAAGTCAAAGCTACCGTGTCCTACCATGTCCAAACTTAGTCTAACCAAACACAACATAGCTTAATCATATGTGCCGATACCACTATTGCTGGCTTCCCCAGAGTCGAGCAGAATATACTAGAGCCCAGTAAAACACAGAAAGCCACCATATAGTAGTGCGTAGCAGAAGAGTCAAAGATATCTTAACCCAACATAACCCAACCTAACCTAACCAAACATAGAATAACTAAACCTAATGAGACAAGACCGCTATTTGTGTCTCCCCAGAGCCTAGCAGAACACATTGGTGCACAGCAGAGCGCAGGAATCCACCGAATAGCAGAGTATAGCACAGAAGGCAAAGCCATTGTAGCCCAACGTAAACGAACCTAACCTAGCCAAACGTAACCTAACATATCCCACCGTGCCACAACCTCTATTGCCGGTCTCCCCAGAGACGTGCAGAGTATAGTAGAGCAGTGAAGAGCCCAGAAATTCACCGAACTGCAGTATACAGCACGCAAGTCAAAGCTATCCTATAATACCCTAACTAAACGAAGCCTAACCGAACGCAGCTAAACAGAACCTAACGTGACGAGACCACTATTTCTGGCCTCCCCAGTGCCAATCAGAGCACATTTGAGCAGACTAGAGTGCAGAAAACCACCGAATAGCTGAGTATATGTCAAAATATGAAGGTACCCTCCCATAACCTAACCAATCGTAACATTACCATACGTAACCAAACTCAACAGAACGGTCGACACCACCACATCTGGCCTCCCCAGATCCAAGCAGG
>NW_016978566.1:0-568 GCF_001483705.2 Eufriesea mexicana | reverse complement strand
CCTTACCTGAACTGGCCTGACCTGCCATGACCTTACATGGCCTTGCCTGGACTGAACTGACCTAACATGACATGACCTAACCTGACCTGGACTGGCCAGACATGTCCTGGCCTGACCTTACCTGACCAGAAGTGGCCTGACATTGCCTGGTCGTGCCTGACCTGACCTGACCTGACCCGACCGGACTTGACCAGACCTGGCCTGACATTTCCTGGCCTGGCCTGACCTGCACTTCTGACCTGACCTGACCTGACCTGACCTGACATGACCTGACCTTACCTGGCCTGACATGGCCTGGCGTGATGTGACCTAACCTACACTGGCCTGACCTGACCGAACATGTCCTCTCCTGACCTGACATGACCTGACATCACATGACCTGACCTGACCTAACCTGACCCGACCCGCAAAGTCCTGACCTGCCCTTACCTGAACTGGCCTGACCTGTCATGACCTTACTTGGCCTGGCCTGGCCTGGACTGTACTGTCCTGACCTGACCTGACCTATCCTGGCCTGACATGACCTGTACTGACCTGACTTGACCTGACCTTACCTGGCTTGACATGG
>NW_016978565.1:0-504 GCF_001483705.2 Eufriesea mexicana | reverse complement strand
GGATCGCATTGACTTTTGTGCTGTGCACCGTTATTCGGTGGTTTCCTGCCCCTCCCGTGCTCAGCTTCAATCTCCTTGGCCCTGAGGAGGGCAGCAACTGTTGTCGTGGCACGTTATGCTTAGTTTGTTTCAGGTTATGGTAAGTTAGTCTGGGTTAAGTTTGGGTATCTTTTGCACTTCTGCTGTACACTGCGATTCTATGGATTTCTGCGCTGTACTCTCCTCTAACGCGTTCTGCTTTGCTCTGGGGAAGCCAGCAATAGAGGTATCGGATAGGTATGTTTAGTTATTCTACGTTTTGTTGGGCCATGTTCCGTCTGGGTTGGTTCGAGTGAATTCGACTCTTGCGGTATACACTGCTATTCGGTGGATTTCTGCGATCTACATTGCTCTACTATACTCTGCTCGAACGTCGGCAGGCCACCAATAGTGGTTGTGGCTCGTTAGGCTGGGTTAGGTTATGTTTGGTAATGTTAGGTTAGGCTAAGTTTGGCTAGGAACGCT
>NW_016978564.1:0-493 GCF_001483705.2 Eufriesea mexicana | reverse complement strand
CGGTATAGATGGATATATGTATGGATGAATGGTTGTATGGATGGATGGATGTATGGATGGATTGAAGTATGGATGGCGGATGTACGGATGTATCGATGTATGGAAGGATGGACGTACGGATGGATGGATGTATGGTTGTATGGATGTATGGATATATGGATGTGTAAGTGGATGAATGGTTGGGTGGATGGGCAGAAGAATGAATGAATGGATCGGTGCATGAACGGAGGCGTGGATGGGAGTATGGGTGTATGGATGGATGGATGGATGGATGGATATATGTGTGGATGGATGGATGTGTGGGCGTGTGTAGGGATGTTTGTATGGTTGTATGTGTGGATGTACGCATAGATGTGATTATGGATGTATGTATGGTTGTATGCATTGATGTATGTATGGGAGTTTGTATGGATGTATGTATGGATGTATCTATGGGTGTATGTAAGGATGTATGAATGGTTGTATGCATGGATATATGTTTGGTTGTTTGTAT
>NW_016978563.1:0-546 GCF_001483705.2 Eufriesea mexicana | reverse complement strand
GGAGGAAAGATTCAATGAGCACGCTATAGCTATTTCAGTACTACAGAATCTGTCTGGAAAATTAAATTTTATGGTCATTTTCGTTTAATATCGTTGTGAGCTAGTTTTGTTGCATAATAAATAAGGAGGAAAGATTCTATTGGAATGCTATAGCCTTTGCAATTCTATAGAATCTGACTGGAAAATTCAATTTCATTGACATACTCGACTAATATCGCGGTGAGGTAATTTTGTTGCATAAATAAGCAGGAAAGACTCTATGGGCACGCTATAGCCATTTCAGTGCTATGGAATCTGACTGATAATTTAATTTTTTTGACACTATCGACTAATATCGTGGTGAGCTAATTTTGCTGCTTAAATAAGGAGGAAAGATTCTATTGGCATGCTGTAGCCATTCCAATGCTATAGAATCTGAGGGCAAAATTCAATTTTATTGACATTCTCGACTAATATCGCAGTGATGTAATTTTGTTGCATAATTTAGGAGAAAAGACTCTATTGGCATGTTATAGCCAATGGAATGTTATAGAATCTAACTCGAAA
>NW_016978562.1:1793-2130 GCF_001483705.2 Eufriesea mexicana | reverse complement strand
TCGGAGAGCATTTAACGAACGTGGGTCCCGATCTCAGCGTCTGCCAGTTTGGATTCCGGCATGCTCGGTCGACGATCGACGCGATCAAGCGCGTTCGTACCCTGCCGGTGGCTGCCGTCAACCGTGGCGGAGTGGTGCTGGCGGTCGGTGTGGATATTGCCAACGCCTTCAACACCCTGCCCGGGGCCGCTATCCGCTGTGCCCTGTTGTACCAGAGGGTTCCCCAATACATGATGGCGGTGATCGGCGACTATTTGGCGGAGCGCTCGATCGAGTATCCCGGACGATACTCGACCGTCGTGCGTGCGACGAACTGCGGGGTTCCACAGGGATCGGT
>NW_016978562.1:0-220 GCF_001483705.2 Eufriesea mexicana | reverse complement strand
ATATGTGGGCATGGGATACTTTCGAACAGCTTTGACGTTTCTGCTATACACAGCTATTCCATTGACCACTGCGCTCTATTCTCCACAAGGGTGTTCTGCTTGGCGATGAGATGGCCAGCAGTATTTGTATAGGCACGTTAGGTTTTGTTAGGTTACTTCCGGGCATGCTACGTTTGGTTAGGTTAGGATAGGATAAATTTGACTTTTATGCTGTACACTA
>NW_016978561.1:0-449 GCF_001483705.2 Eufriesea mexicana | reverse complement strand
ATCAAACGTAACATAACCAAACGCAACATAACTCAGACTAACGTGCCGAGATCAGTATTGCTGTCATCCCCATAGCCAAGCAGAGCAATCTAGTGCAAAGCAGCTCGCAGAAATCCATCGAACAGCAGCGAATAGCGCAACGGTCAAAGCCGTCCTAACTAAACTTTGCCTGACCTAACCTAACCAAGCGTAACATATTCCAACCAATCCTTCCTCGACCGCTGTTTCCGGTCTCCCCAGAGAGAGGCAGATGCTAGTAGAGCAATGCAGTGCCCAGATATCGACCGAAAAGTAGGCTATAGCGCGCAGACGAAGCTGTACTGACTAAACCTCTCCGAACATAGCAAAGCCATGCGTATCCTATCTCAACCTTGCGTACCGTAATCACGATTTCTGGCCTCCCCTGAGCCGAGCAGAACATACTAGAGCACAGTAAAGCGCAGAAGTTC
>NW_016978560.1:0-560 GCF_001483705.2 Eufriesea mexicana | reverse complement strand
CATCCATTCATACATACATACATCCATCCATCCATACATCCGCCCGTCCATACATCCACCCATACATTCATCCATCGATCCATAAATCTATACGTTCATACACCCATCCATCCATACATTCATACATCCTTCCATCCATACATACATCCACCAATCCATCCATCCATCCATTAGTGCTTACACACATCAATACGAAGATCCATACATACACTCATACATTCATCTATACATACATCCATACATACATACATTACATACATCCAAACATACATACATCCATCCACCCATACATACTTAATTTCTCCATTCATAACTCAATCTATCCATACATACATCCATCCATACATACATGCATCCGCACATCCGCGCATCCATAGATGCATCCACCCAAACGTAATCCATCCATATATCCATCCAGCCATACATCCATCCATCCATAAATCCATCCATACACCACACATCCATACATACATCCAACCATCCATCCTACCTTACACCCATCCATCCATACATCCACCCGTCCATACATCAATGGATCCATTCATCCACCCATCCATACA
>NW_016978559.1:0-881 GCF_001483705.2 Eufriesea mexicana | reverse complement strand
ATTCTTTTATTTCTCGAGGGATAATGGATCTGCACTTCAAGATCTAGAATTGCTGTGAAATGTAATTCGTCAGTGAACGTACCAATCCAGCGGCAAGTGACCTTTTGGTAGTCGTACTAAATGCCATACCAACAATTGTGTATATCACTAGCCAAGGCCACATTGTACATCGGTTAAACTAGAATACCTTTTGAATTTACATCGTCAGTGAACAAAGTAGCCCAACGGACACGTTACTGTAGTGGTTGCTGTACTCCGTACCTTGTCGTCAACCGCTAATATCTCAAGTGTCAGTGTACCAGTGTATTGCTGTTCCAGAGTTTATACATAATTCAAGTAATCATTGAGGAGATTAATCTAACGGCTACTGTGCCATATTTGTGGATGTCATAAGTACCGTACTCTCAATTGGTAGCTCCTCAAGGCAACCGCAATGCACATAGGTTACTTTAGAATACCATTGGAATTTACATCGACAGTGGACAAAAAAAATCAAATGCTAGAATGTTGAGATGATGGCTTTACTGAGTACAGCGCTGTTGTTAATGTGGCGAGGCCTAACGTACCTGCATTTCACGTAGCAGTAAAGCTGAGCGACATACCTCACCAGTGAACAGATTATACCGGCGTCTACGGCGATCAGTTTGAAGATATACTAATTGCTGTACTGTCTATTGCAAGTATCGCTATCCATGACCGCATTATATATAGGTTATTCTAGAATCACTATCGAATTTACATTATAAGTGAACAAAGTAGTATAGCGGTTGCATAATAGTGATGGTCAGTGTACTCAGTGCTATGTTGTAAATTGCTAGTACCCCTAGGGTCTGTGGATGAATATTTTGTCTTTCAAGAATAGTTATAGAATCTAAAGCATC
>NW_016978558.1:417-3899 GCF_001483705.2 Eufriesea mexicana | reverse complement strand
CATCCATACATCCCTCCATCCATACATCCATCCATATATCCGTACATACAACCCATCGCACATACATGAATATACCCATACATCCATCCATCCGTTCATACATAGATCCATAGATACGTAGATCCATAAATCATCCATCCTTTCATACATTCATGCATACATCCATCCATCCATACATACAATCATACGTATACCCATACATACATCCATACATACACCCATACATACATCCATTCATAACACAATTCTTCCTTATTTCCATTCATACATACATACGTCCATCCTTAAATCCACGCATCCGTACGTGCTCCGCCCAAACAAAACCCATTCATATATCCGCCCACCCATACATGCATGCATCCATATATCCACCCATCCATACAATCATCCGTTCATCCATACATCCACACATACATCCATCCTTCCATCCACACGTACATCCTTCCAAAAATCCATTCATCCATCCATCCATATATCCAGCCATACATCCCAACGCAATCCACAAAGATATACATACAACCATCCATAAGTGAAATCATACATACATCCATACTTCCATTCAACCATACATACATCCATACATACATGCACACATACATGCATACACCAATTCATACCTCCACCCATACATCACTACATACATCCATACATATACCCATTCATACATCGATACATACATCCATACATACAACCATGCATGCATCCATACTATCATCGGTACATACATACATACATACATACGTTAGTGCATCCATACATTCGAACACACATACATACCCACATACCTACATTCAGACATGCATACATCCATACACCGATACAGCCACACACCCATCGTTCCATACTACCATCCTTCCATACATACTCCCATGCACACATTCATCCATCTATACATCCGTACATTCACTTGTACATGCAACCATCCATGCATCCACCCTTCCATACATCCATCCATAAATACATCCATCCATGCGTACAACCATCCATTCATGCGTACATCCATCCGTTCATGCGTCTATCCACCCGTCCGTACATCCATCCAAAAATCCATACATCCATCCATCCATATATCCAGACATACATTCCCACGCACATCCATAGAAATATCCATATAACCATCCTTAAGTCCATTCATACATACATCCATACATCCATCCATCCATACATACAATCATACGTATACCCATACATACATCCATACATACACCCATACATACATCCATTCATACATCCATACATACATCCATCCATACATACATCCATCCATACATTCATAGATCCATACATACAAACATCCATAAATCCATCCATCCACACTTCCTTCCATTCATACATACATATATCCACACATCCGTAGATACATACATCCATCAACCGACACATCCATACATTCGTTCATTCTTACCTCGATCCGTCCATACATCCATTTGTCCGTACACACAACCATCCGCACGTCCACGCATGCATACACGCATCCAACCAAGCATACATCCGTCCATATATCCATCCATCCATACCCCCATCCATCCATCCATACTTCCATCCATACATCCCTCCATCCATACATACATACATACATCTATACATACATCCATACATACATCCACACATACATCCATACGTACATCCGTACGTAAGTCCGTACATACAACCATACGAACGTCCATACATACATGCATACACCCGCCTATACTCCCATTAATACATCCATTGATACTTCCATTCATGCGTCCAGACATCCATCCATCCATCCATCCATCCATCCATCCATACATCCGTCCATACAACCATCCATACATCCATCGATACAACCATACATATGTCCATACATACATCCATACATAGCTCCATACATACATCCATTCATACATCCACACATACATCCAAACATACATCCCTACGTAATTCCATAGATACATCCGTACATACATACATCCATCCATACATCCGTACAACCACACATCCATATATTCATAGGTACAGGCATCCATACATCCCCACATCCATACGTCCATCCATACATACTTCAATACATCCATACATCCATAGATCCATACATTCACACATCCATAAATCCATTCATCCCTACTCCCATCCATCCGGAAATTCATCCATGCATACATGCATACACACATATACCCATCCACCCATCCTTCCATGCATCCATCCACGCGTACATCCAACCATCCATACATCACGCCATACATCCATCCATAAATCCATCCATACAAACATCCAACCATACGTCGATCCAACCATACATCGATATGTTCATAAACTCGTCCACCCATAGATTCATACATCGAGCCATCCATTCATCCATCCATCCATCCATCCATACATCCATCCATACATCCGTCCATACATGCGTCTATACAAACATGCATGCTTCCATCCACCCATGTATCCATTCATACATACGTCCATACATCCATAAATCCATCCACGCAATCCATCCAAAAATCCATACCTCCGTCAATCCATATATACAGACATACAACCCCACGCACATACATAAATATAACCGCACAACCATCCATACGTCCCACCATACATACACCCATACATGAATCCATACAAACATCCATACATAGATTCGTACATACACCCAGCCATACATCCATAAATACATTCGTACATACACCCACACGTACAAACATACATTCATCCAAACATACATCCATACAAACAGCCATACATATGTCCATACATCCATACATCCATCCATATATATAACATACATACATCCCCACGCACGTCCATAAATATATCCATGGAACTACCCATACGTCCCTCCATGCATACATGCATACACTATACTTCCATACATCCCACCATTTATAATTCCATCCATCAACACACCTATTCATGCAGACATACATCCATTCATACATCCTTACATTCATAAATATACACATCCGTACATTCATCCACACATACGTCCATACAAATATTCATACATATGCCCTTCCATACACCTATAAATACATCCATTCATCCATGCATACATCCCTGCATCCATACATCCATCCATGCGTACATCCATTGATCCATTCATACCTCAATCCATCCACAAATACATCCATCCGCATATCCACGCATCCATACTTGCATGCACCCAAACATAATCCATCCATATATCCATCTATCCATATATCCATTCATTCATAAATCCATCCATCCATACACCCATCCATCCATACATACACCCATTCATCCATACATACAACCAGCCATCCACCCATCCATACATACACACATACATCCATCCATCCATGCATCCATCCACGCGTACATCCAACCATCCATGTGTCCATCCATCCATCCATACATCCATCCAAAAATCCATACATCCGTCAATCCATATATCCATACATACATCCCCGGGCACATCCATAAATATGTTCATACAACCATCCATACGTTCATCCATACATGCAACCGTATATCGATCCATCCATACATACATCCATACATACATC
>NW_016978558.1:0-366 GCF_001483705.2 Eufriesea mexicana | reverse complement strand
CATTCATCCACCCACACATCCATATATCCATGCATCCGTACTTCCATGCTTTCGCCCATCCATACATCCATACAAATGTACACCCATACATAGATACCTCATGTACATCCATACATTCAAACATCCATCCATACATACATCCTTCCATACATCCAACCAACTATATATGCCCCCATCCATACATCCGTCGAACCATACATATATCTATCCATACATCCATACATCAATCCATCCATCCATCCATCTATACATCCATACATACATCAATACATTCATCCATACATACACCAATACATTCGTCCATACATACATCCATACATACATCCTTCCATACATCCATACATCCGGACATACATACATACATAC
>NW_016978557.1:0-537 GCF_001483705.2 Eufriesea mexicana | reverse complement strand
TCAACTGCGATCTAATATTCCCTGCTTCGATCTGGGAATGCTTGGAATGGTGGCCCCGGCGCGCTAGGTTGTGGTGTGTTACGTTTGGTTAGGTTAGGTTTGCTTGGGTTTGGTTAGTGCATATCTTTGACTTTCGTGCTGTACACTGCCATTCCATGGATCTCTGCTCTCTGCTCACCTCTAGTGTGCCCGTTTGGCGATGGGTAGGCCAGCAATTGTGGGCTGCGATCGTTAGGAAGTGATTCGTAACGTTTGATTACTATAGGTTAGGTCAGGTTAGGTTAGGATACCTCCTACTTTCTTGCTGTACAAAGCTATTCGAACGATTCCAGTATCCTACATGGCTCTGCTAATCTCGGCTTAGCTCTCATGAGGCCAGCAATGCCTTTCGTGGCACGTCGTCCTTGGTTACGTTGCGTCTGCTTAAGATACGATTGGTTAGTTTAGAATAGTGTAGCTTCGACTTTTGTGCTACGGACTGCTATTCTATGGACGCCTGCGCTGTTCTGTGCGTTAACTCTCTCCTCTTGTCTGTGT
>NW_016978556.1:0-611 GCF_001483705.2 Eufriesea mexicana | reverse complement strand
CGTAGCTATCCTATCCTAACATCAAAAGACGTAACACAACCGAATGTAGCATAGCTCAACCTAACGCGCCAAAACAAAAATTGCTGGCCTCCACAGATACAAGCACAATCTACTACACCACAGTAGTGCGCAGAAATCCACGGATAGCAGTGTGTAGCACAAGAGTCAAGGCTATCGATTCCTAACCTAACCAAACGTGACATAACCGAACGTAACCTAACATATACTATCGTGCAAGGGATACAATTGCCCGCCTCCACTGAGTCGAACGGAGTATGTTAGCGCAATGTAGAGCGCAGGAATCCACCGAAGGGCAGTGTATAGTACAAAAGTTGAAGATATCCCTACCTAACCTGGCCCATACCTAACTCACCAAACGTAGCATAACTCAAGATAAAGAGACCCGAACACAGCTTCTGGCATCCCCGGAGTCAAGCAGAATGCAGCAGAGCACTCTAGATCACAGGAGCCCAACGAAGGGCAGTATAAAGCACGAAAGTCAAAGTGACTCTAACCGAACTTAACATAACCTCACCCAACGTAACGTGCCAAGGCCTCTATTGCTCTCCTGCCCAGAGTCGAGCAGAGAATAGTAGAGTAACGTAGAGCGC
>NW_016978555.1:0-589 GCF_001483705.2 Eufriesea mexicana | reverse complement strand
ATAGAATCTGTCTGGAAAACTCAATTTTAATGACATTTTCGACTAATATCGTGTGGTGCTAACCTTCTTACATAAACAAGGAGGAAGGATACTATTGGCGCCCCATAGCAATGGCAATGCTATAGAGTCTGGCCGGAAAATTACATTTTATTGACGTTTTCGACTAATATCGTGGTGAAATAACTCTCTTGCATAAATAAGGATGAAATATCCTCTTTGCGCGCTATGGCCATTACAATGCTGTAGGATCAGTCTGGAAAATGCAATTTTATTGACATTTTCGGCTAATATCGCGGTGACCTAACTTTCTTGCATATATATGGAGGGAAGATTCTACTGGCGTGCTATAGCCATTGCAATGCTATAGAATCTGTCTGGAAAACTCAATTTTAATGACATTTTCGACTAATATCGTGGTGAAATAACTCTCTTGCATAAATAAGGATGAAATATCCTCTTTGCGCGCTATGGCCATTACAATGCTGTAGGATCAGTCTGGAAAATGCAATTTTATTGACATTTTCGGCTAATATCGCGGTGACCTAACTTTCTTGCATATATATGGAGGGAAGATTCTACTGGCGTGCTA
>NW_016978554.1:0-492 GCF_001483705.2 Eufriesea mexicana | reverse complement strand
CATCCATCCAACAATCCATGCATACATCCATGCATCCATACACACATCAATACACAGCTCCATCCATACACACACACATTCATCCATACATACATGCATACATACATTCTTACATAAATCCATACATACATCCACACATACAACAATACAAACATCCATAATACAACCATGCATACATCCATACATACATCCAAACAAACATCCATACATACATCCGTTCTTCCGTCCATCCACCCATCCATTCATCCACGCACACATCCATACATCCATCCATCCATACGTCCACACATCCACACACACATACATCAATATATCCATCCACCCATACAATCAGCCATCCATACATACTTCCATTCACCCATACATTCACCCATACACTCATCCATACATACATGCATGGATACATCCGCACATACATGCATACATACATCCATACTTCCACCAATGCATACTTCCGTTCATTCGCCCTGCCGTACACGGATCCATGCACCC
>NW_016978553.1:0-569 GCF_001483705.2 Eufriesea mexicana | reverse complement strand
GCCATTGCATTGCAGTAGAATCTGCCTGAAAAGTTCAATTCTATTGACCTTCTCGACTAACATAGCGGTGAGCAAACAAATCTGACTAAATTCGAAGGAATGATTCCATTGGTTTGCTTGAGCCCCTGCATTGCAGTGGAATCTGACCGGAGAGCTCATTATCGATTATGGTGGTGCGCAAACTTTTCGGCATAAATATGGTGGAAGGATACTATTGGCTCGCTATAGCCATAGCATTGCAGTAGAATCTGACTGAAAAGTTCAATTCTATTGACATTTTCGACTACTGTCGTTGTGAGCAAGCTTTTCTCCATAAATCAGGAGGGAAGATCCGATTGGTTTGCTATGGCCATTGCATTGCAACAGAATCTATCAGAAAAGATCAATTCTATTGAGATTTTCGACTAATATCTTGTTGAGCAGACTTTTCTGCATAAGTAAGGGGGGAAGATTCCACTGGTTTGCTCTAGACATAGCATCCCATTAGATACTGCCCGGAATATTCGATCTTATTAACATTTTCGTTCAATATTGCGGTGAGCAAGCCTTTCTGCGTAAATAAGGTGGAA
>NW_016978552.1:0-605 GCF_001483705.2 Eufriesea mexicana | reverse complement strand
CTGTAACCTGTTATCGCTTGGTGAATAGATCGCCTAATGCCTTCAATCCAATGGCGAGTACAGACATCTACCTGCCAGAGAATAAGTCTATTGAAAATTTATAACCTGTTATAGCATGGTGAATAGATCGCCTAACGCAATCAATCCAATGGCAAGTACTGCCATCTACTTGCCAGAGAATAGGTCTATTCAAAATCTATAAGCTGATATAGCTTGGTGAAAAGATCGCCTAACGCCTTCAATCGGATGGCAAGTACAGCCATCTACTTGCTCTATTCAAAGTCTATAACCTGCTGTAGCTTGCTGAATAGAACGAAAAACGCCTTCAATCCAATGGCAAGTGCAGCCATCTACTTGCCAGAGGATAGGTCTATTCAAAATCTATAATCTGTTATAGCTTGGAGAACAGGTCGCCTAACGCCTTCAATACAATGGCAAGTACAGCCATCTACATGCCAGAGAATTGGTCTATTCAAAATATATATCCTGTTATCGCTTGATGAATAGATCGCCTAACGCCTTCTATCCCATGGCAAGTACAGCCATCTGCTTGCCAGAGAATAGGTGTATTCAAAATCTATAACCTGTTATTGCTTGGCGAATAG
>NW_016978551.1:0-659 GCF_001483705.2 Eufriesea mexicana | reverse complement strand
CATCCATACATACGCCCTTCCATCCATCCATGCATCCGTTCCTCCACCCTTCCTTTCACCCGCACTTCAGTTTATCCACCCATCCATTCATCCACCCGCACAGCCATACAGACATACATCTACCGTTTCGTTCCATACATCCATCCATCCATACATCAACATATCCATACATCCATCGATCCTTACGTCCATCCATACATACGTCCATCCACCAACCCTTCCATCTATCTATACATCCATACATACATAAAAAACATACATCCATAGATACAATCATACATACATCCATGCATCCATCCATACATGCATTCACACAAACATCCATACATACATCCATAAATCCTTACAATCATGCTTCCATGCACCTGTACATCAATACATCCATCTACCCATATATCCTGCCAACTGCACATACATCCATCCATCCATCCATACATCCATACATACATCCATACATATATCTTTAACTACATCCACGCATACATCCATACATTCATCCGTACATCCATCCATACATCCATACAACCATCCATCCATCCATGTATCCCTTCATCCACCCATCCATCCATGCACACTTGCATCCATCCACCCATCCTTTCATCCACCCACACATCCATACGTCCATACATCCACGCACCCATACATCTATCCACACAAAC
>NW_016978550.1:0-409 GCF_001483705.2 Eufriesea mexicana | reverse complement strand
GTTCAGGTTTGCTCTGGGGTGGACAGAACCTGTGGCCACGTCGCGTTACGTAGAGATATGTTACGTTTGATTCGGTTAGGCTAGTTTGGGTCAGGTTAGGGTAGCTTAGTCTTTTCTGTTTTGCACTGCCATTATATTGGCTTCAGCGCTCTACACTCCTCTATGTTCTGTTTGACCCTGTGGAGGCCGGACATACCGGACACCGCACGTTAGGTTGAGCTCGATTACGTTTGGGTATGTTAGGTTAAGTTGATTTAGGTCAGGATAGCTTTCGACGTTCGTGCTAAACACGAATTTTCTATGGTCTTCTGCGCACTACTGCGCTCTATCATATTCGGCTTGCCTTTGGAGCGCCAGCAGTAGTGGTCGCGACACGTTAGGTTGAGGTTAGTTACGTTTGGGTATGACA
>NW_016978549.1:0-605 GCF_001483705.2 Eufriesea mexicana | reverse complement strand
CGAGAGAGTTCACTCACCACGATATTAGCCGAAAATGTCAATAAAATTGAATTTTCCTGACAGATTCCGCAGTATTGCAATGGCTATAGCGCCCCGAGCGGGTCGTCTCTCCTTACCTATGGAACGAATCTAGCTCACCACGAAATTAGTCGAAAATGTCAATAAAATTAATCTTTCCACGACGATTGTATAGCATTGCAATGCCTATAGCACGCCAATAGAATCTATCCTACCTACATATGCGAGAATGCTATCTCACCACGATATTTGTCGAAAATGACAATAAAATTGGATTTTCCCGGACGATTCTATAGCATTGCAATGCCTATAGCACGCCAATAGAATCTATCCTACCTACATATGCGAGAATGCTATCTCACCACGATATTTGTCGAAAATGACAATAAAATTGGATTTTCCCGGACGATTCTATAGCATTGCAATGCCTATAGCACGCCAATAGAATCTATCCTACCTACATATGCGAGAATGCTATCTCACCACGATATTTGTCGAAAATGACAATAAAATTGGATTTTCCCGGACGATTCTATAGCATTGCAATGTCTACAGCACCCCAGTAGAATCTCTCCTCCTTATTTATG
>NW_016978548.1:0-1494 GCF_001483705.2 Eufriesea mexicana | reverse complement strand
TCACTGCTACTCGGTGGATTTCTGTGCTCTATTGTGCTCTAATATGCTCTGATTGGCTCCGAAGAGTCAAGCAATATTGGTCTCGTCAATTTATGTTGAGTTGAACTACGTTCAGATAGGTTAGGTTAGGTTAAGCTTGGACAGGTTTACCCAGACTTTCCAGTGCTATACACTGCTACCCGAACGATATCTGTGCTCCACTGCGCCCTCCTTTACTCTGCTTAGCCCTGTGAATGCCAGCAGCATTGGTCTCGGCACGTTAGGTTTAGGTAGGCTGCGTTCGGCAATGTTAGGTTAGCCTGTGTTAGGTCTGGATAGTTATGACCTTTGTGCTGTACACTGCGGTTCAATTGATTTATGCGCTCTACTGTCCTATAGTAAGCTTTGCTCGTCTATGGGGAGATCAGCAATTCTGGTAGCGGTACGTTAGGCTCTGTCACGCTACGTCTGGCTACCTTATGGTTGGATATATTAAGATAGGGTAGCTTTGACTTTTGTACTCTACACTGCTATTCGGTGGACTTCTGCGATCTAGCGTGCTGTATTATGTTCTGCTTGGGCCTTGGTAGCGCAGCATTAGTTGTCTCGGCACGTTATGTTGAGTTGTGCTATGATAGGTTGTGTTAGGTTGGGTCAGGTAAGGTTAGGGTATCTTCGACTTTTTCGCTACACACTGAAATGCGGTTGATTTCTGCGCTCTGCAGTGCTCCAGCATATTCTGCTTTGTTCCGGTGAGGCCAGCTATTGGGGGTTTCGCCATGTTAGGCTGAGCTAGGTTACGTTTGGATATGTCACGTTTCGCTAGTTTAGAATAGGCTTCCTCGACATTTGTGCTTTACACAGCTACTCGGTTGATTTCTGTTATCTACTGTGCTCTACCCCATTCTGCTTTGCTCTGGGGAAGCCAGGTGCAGAGGTAGCGGCACCTCATGTTGGGTTATGCTACGTTCGGTTTGGTAAGACTAGGTCAAGACATGCTAGAATACCTACATCTTTTTTTCTGCACACTGCACTCCGGTTGCTTTCTGCGCTTTAATGTTCTCTAGTACATTCTGCTCGTCCCTGTGCAGGCCAGAAATAGTGGTCTCGTCAAGTTATGTTTCGATATGTTGCATTTGGTTATGTTGATTTTATATGTTAGTAGAGGATAGTTTTGACTTTTGTGCTATACACTTCAATGCGGCGGAACAATGCGCTCTACTGCGCTCTAATATTTTCTACTTGTCTCTTGGGATGGCAGCAATAGTTGTCTCGGCGCATTAACTTGTGCTGTGTTACGTACGTTTACGTTACGTTTGGCTAGGTGAGGACATGATAGCCTTGATTTTTGAGCTATACACTGCTATTCGGTGAATTTGTCCTATCTATTGTGTAATAACACGTTCTGCGTGGTTCTGGGCATGACAGCAACATTGGCCTCCCCACGCTGTGTAGAGTTACACTACGTTTGGATAGGTTAGGATCGGTTTGGTTCGATTGTGGTGTGTCTTATTT
>NW_016978547.1:0-1434 GCF_001483705.2 Eufriesea mexicana | reverse complement strand
TTGGCTTGGCTAGGTTGGGTTAGGTTTGGTTAGGGTAGCTGTGACTCTTGTGCTATACGCTGCAATTCGGTCGATTTCTGCGCTCTGCATTACTCTACTAGACTCTGTTTCTCTGCGGATAGGCCGCAGAAGTGGTTGCGGCACGTTTGTTTGAGTTGTGTTACGATTTGTTTCGTTTGGGTAGGTTAAGTATGGCTATGATGGCTTTGACGTTTGTGCCATACACTGCTGTTCGGTGGCCTCCTGCGCTCTACAGTGCTCTAGTATATTCTGTTTAGCATTGGGGAGGTCTGCAATAGCGTCCTCGGCACGTTACCTTGTATTACCTTGCTTTGATTATACTAAGTTTGTATAAGTAAGGATAAGATAGCTTTGACTTTTGTGCTATACACTGATATTTGGTGGATCTCTACGCCCTACGTTGCTCCACTATGCTCTGCTCGACTCTAGAGACGCCAGTAACAGTGGTCTCGGGCCGTTATGTTGCATTAGTCTACATCTGGATACTTCACGTTGGTCTGGGTTAGGACTGGATAGATATGGCTTTCGTTGCACACTGATTGTCGGTGGGTTTCTACGCTCTACATTGCTCTACTCTATTCTGCTTCGCCGGGGGGACTCCAACAATAGTTGTCGCGGCGCGTTAGGTTGAGTTAGATTACGTTTGTGTTGGTTAGGTTACGTTGGGTTAGGCTGCGATAGCTATTACTTTTGTGCTACTGACTGCAATTCTTCGGATATCTGCGCCCTATTGTGCGCTACTACACTCTGCTTGTCCACGTGGACGCCAGGAATATTGGCCGCGGTACGTTATTTTGGGTTATATTACGTTTGGATGTGTTAGGTTACGTTGCGTTATATCAGGATAGATTCGACGTTTGTGCTAAACACTGCTATTCTATTGACCTCTGCGTACTTCTGTGCGCTACCGCATTCTGCTTGACTCTGTGGGCGCTAAGAATTGTGCTTTCGGCACTTTAGGTTGATTTACGTTACGATTGGTTATGTTCGGCTCGGTTTGGCTTGGTTGGGATAGCTTTGACTTTTGAGCCGTGCACTGCTATTCGGAAAATTTCAGCGTTCTACATGGCTCTGCTACACTCTGCTTAGCCCTCGTGCGGCCAGCAATATCAGTTGTGGCACGTCAGTTTCGGATGCGTTGCCTCCGCCTATGCTACGCTTGCTAAGGTTAGGATAGGATAGTTTTGACCTTTGTGCTATATACTGGTGTTCGATGGATTTCTGCGCTCTAGCGTGCTCTAGTATGCACTGATTGGCGCCGGGAGGCCAGCAATAGCGGCCTCGGAACGTTAGGCTGTATTAGGCTGCGTTCGGCTATGTTACGCTTGGTTAGGTTAGGTTTCTCTGGATTAGGTTGGGATATCTTTGACTTTCGTGCAGTACACTACCACTCTATGGACCTCTGCGCTTTAC
>NW_016978546.1:0-1167 GCF_001483705.2 Eufriesea mexicana | reverse complement strand
CGCGGAGTCGAGCAGAGTATAGTAGAGCACAGTAGAGCGCAAAACGCCGCCAAACAGCAATGTACAGCACAAAACTTAAGCACACACTTACCTAGCCATGCCTAACCTAATATATCCAATCTTAGAGTAACTAGACCTTACGCGCCGCGATCTCTATTGCTGGCATCCCCAGATGCAAGCAGAATATTGTAGAGCACAGTAGAGCACGCAGGTCCATAGTGTGGCAGCGTATAGCAGGATGGTCAAATATATCCTAACCTATCACAAACAAACATAACCTGACCAAGCGGAACCTAACACATCCTAACGAGCCGCAGCCACGATTTCTGGAATTCCCAGAGCAAAGCATGGAATATTAGATGACAGTAGAGCGTAGAAGTCCACAGAATAGCAGTGTAAAGCTCAAAAGTTAAGGCTACCCTATCCTAACATAGCCAAACGTAACACAACCGTACGTAATCGCACACAAGCTAACGTGCCGAGACCACTATTGCTGCCCTCCCCACAGCCAAGCAGAACATGTTAGTGTATAGTAGTGCCCAGAAATCTATAGAATCGTAGTGTATGTAAGAAAAGCCTAAGGTACCCAATCCTATCCCAAACTAACAGAGCCTAACCGAACATAGCGTAGCTCAACATAACGTGCCGCAACCACCATTGCTGGCCTGCCAATAGCCAAGCAGAATATAGTAGAGCATAGCAGATAGCAGAAATCCACATATTATCATTATGCACTACGAAGGTCTAATGTATCCAAGCCTAACCGGAACAAACTTAGCGCAACCATACGTAGCCTAACGCAAACTAACATGCCGAGACCACCACTGCTGGCTTTCCCAGAGTCGAGAAGAGTATAGTAAAGCCACGATGAGCGCAGAAATCCACCGAATGTCAATGGGCAGCATAAAAGTCAAAGTTATCCTATCCTAACCTAAAGAAACGTAACATAACCGAACGAAACCTAACACAACATAACGCGCCGAGGCCACCATTTCTGGCACGCCCAGAGCAAAGCAGAGCATATTAGAGCAGAGTAGTGCGCTGAAGGCGTCCAAATAGCAGTGTATAACCCTAAAGTCAATGATATCCTAATCTCCAAACCTGTCCTAACATAACCAAACGTAAACTAACTAAACATAATCGAGACGATTCCACTGCTGCTGGCCT
>NW_016978545.1:0-279 GCF_001483705.2 Eufriesea mexicana | reverse complement strand
CCTAAACAGACATAACATAACCAAACCAAATCTAATTCCATCTAATGTGGCGTGAACACTGTTCCCGGCCACGCAGGGCCAAGCAGTATAGACTAGATACCAGTAGCGCGCAGAAATCCGACGCATTGCAGTGTTAAGCACAATAGCCAGATATATCCAACATTACCTGATCCAACCTAAACTAACCAAGCGCAGCCATACTCGGGATAACCTTCGGAGACCACTATTGCTACCCTTGCCAGAGCCAAGCAAAGCATATGAGTGGAAAGTAGAGAGCAG
>NW_016978544.1:0-598 GCF_001483705.2 Eufriesea mexicana | reverse complement strand
CTATAGTATATTCTCCTTGTCTCTGGGGAT
The DNA here is from genome assembly GCF_001483705.2 of Eufriesea mexicana. NCBI lineage: Eukaryota > Metazoa > Arthropoda > Insecta > Hymenoptera > Apidae > Eufriesea > Eufriesea mexicana. The sequence continues at coordinate 568 of NW_016978544.1, read as the reverse complement.
GTCAGCCATAGTTGTGTAGGTCGGTTAGGTTGAATTAGATTTCGTTTGATTATGCTATGGTTGCTTATGTTACGCTACTTTTGTGCTATGCAATGCAATTCGGTGGATTTCTGCGCTCCACTGTGGTCCAATATGATCTGCTTTGCTCTGGTGAGGCCAGGTACTGTAGCCGTGCGCGTTATGCATAGTTAGTCTACGATTGGTTTGGTTAGGTCCGTTTGGGTTAGGATAGGATATCTTTGACTCTTGTGCTGTACACCGACATGCGGTGAATTTCTGCGATCTAATGTGCTCTAGTGTGCTCTGCTTGGGACTTCGTGGACAGCAATTGTGGCCTCGGCACGTTAGACCGTCTTAGGTTACATTTGGCTAGGTTACGCTTGCTGGGTTAGGTCTGGATAACTTTGACTTCCTTGCCATAAACAGTTTTTCTGTGGATTCCTGCTCCCTACTACGCTCTACTACACTCTGCTGAATTCTGCATAGGCCAGCAATAGCGGTGGCTGCGCGTTACGTTGAGTTAGCTTGCGTTTTGTTATGTCACAATTGGCTTGGCAAGGAGAGGATA
>NW_016978543.1:0-252 GCF_001483705.2 Eufriesea mexicana | reverse complement strand
CACGATACTAGTCGAAGATGTCAATAAAAATGTATTCTCCAGCCAGATCTTATAGGATTGCAATGGATGTAGCACGCCACTAGAGTCTCTCCTCCTTCTTTATGCAAGAAAGTTAGCCCACCACGATATTAGTCGAAAATGTCAATAAAATTCAATTTTCCAGACAGATTCTATAGCATTACAATGGATATAGCACGCCAGTAGAATCTTTCCCCCTTATGTATGCAAGAAAGTTAGGTCGCCACGATATTA
>NW_016978542.1:0-914 GCF_001483705.2 Eufriesea mexicana | reverse complement strand
GCTCTGCTTGGTGCTTGGGAGGCCGGAAATGGTGCTCTCGGCAAGATAGGTTGAGACGTGTAATGCTTGGTTAGGTTACGTTTTGTTAGTCTGGGACAGATTAACTATGACTTTTGTGCTGTACACTGCTATTTGGTGGGCTTCTGCACTCTCCTGCGCTCTAGCATATTCTGCTTGGCTCTGGGAAGGACAGAAATAGAGGCCTCGTCGTCTCAGCTTGGGATAGATAACGTTTGGTTATGTTACGTTTGTTTGGGTTAGGATGGGATAGCTTTGACTTTTATGCTATGCACCGCTGTTCGGTGGATTCCTGCACTCCACATTGCTCTGACATGCTCTGCCTGGCTCTGTGGAGGCCAGCAATGTTTTCCTCGGCACGTTATATGTAGAAAGGCTACGTTCGGTTAGGTTATATTAGGACAGGTTATGTTACGGTATCTTTGACTTTTGTGCAACACACTGCAGTGCGATGAATTGCAGCGCTCCACTGTGTTCTAGTATATTCTGCTTTGCTCTGCGGTGGCAAGTAATAGTTGTCTCGGTGCGTTCGGTTGTGTTAAGCAACGTTCGGCTATGTTACGTTTGGCTATGTTAGGTTAGGGTAGCTTCGACTATAGTGCTATGCACTGCGATTCTTGAATATCTGCCCTCTACTCTCCTCTTCTGTGTTCTGCTTGTTCCCGAGAATGGCAGCAATAGTTGTGTCGGCACGTTAGGAATGGTTACGTTGCGTTTGGTTACGTTACGTTTGGTTAGGTTTGGATAGGATCGCTTTGACTTTTGTGGTATACACTTCTGTGCGGTAGGTCTCTGCGCTCTGCTGTGCACTAATATGGTCTGCTTTACCCTGAGGAGGACAGAAATTGCGGATGTGGTACGTTACGCTGAGTTAGGCTACGTTCGGTAAGGCTACG
>NW_016978541.1:0-804 GCF_001483705.2 Eufriesea mexicana | reverse complement strand
AATTAGCTTACGTTTGATTACATTACGATGGGTTCGGTTAGGAGAGGATAGCTTTGACTTTAGTGTTATAGACTGCCATAAGGTGGATATCTGCGCCCTACACTTTGGATATCTGCGCCCTACAGCGCTCAAATATTCTCAGCTTGGCTCTGGCGAGGCCGGAAATAGAGGCCGCGGCACGTTATGTTGGGCTATGCTACGCTCGGTTATGTTACGATTGGATATGTTGGCAGAGGGTAACTTTGACCTTCGTGGTATAGTCCGCTATGAGGTGGATATCTTCGCCCTGCTGGTATCTAAGATTTTCATATTATCTTTTGGATGGCCAGCCATAGTGGTCGCCGGTCGTTAGGTTGAATAAGGTTAGGATCGGTTATGTTAGGATAGGCTTGGTTAGGCCTAGATAGCTTTAACTATTGTGCTGTATGCTGCTTTTCGGTTAGTTCCTTCGCTTTACTGATCTCTAATATGTCCTGCGTGCCTCTGGACAGGGCAGCAGCAGCGGTCGCAGCACGTTATTTTGGGTTAGGCTATATTTGGCTACGTTCAGCTTGTTGTTGATAGGTTTGGGTGTCTATGACTTTTCTGATGATCATTCCAATTCTATGGACTTCGGCGTTCAACTCTCCACTAACGTGCCCTTCTTAGCTCCGGAGAGGCCAGCAATTGTGGTCTCTGCATGTTATATTCAGTCACGTTACGTCCGATTAGGTTTTGTCTGGCTTAGTTTGGTCAGGATCTCTTCAAGTTTTGTGCTGTACACTGCCGTTCGATGGATTTTTGCGCTCTACTGTGCTCTAGTAT
>NW_016978540.1:0-1675 GCF_001483705.2 Eufriesea mexicana | reverse complement strand
TGCTTCTATGTGCTATTTGGATGCTGTGAACGTTGGCGTAATTTTTGAAATATTTCGTAGGGGAGTTTTCTAGGCTAGTCTTCGGTTTGGCAGGGTAACGAGGTAGTTTTAGGGTACCACGGTGGTGCTAAGGTGCTCAGAAGCTTCCTTATTGTTGAGAAAATTGCTTGCATGTGGTATTTGGATGCTGTGAATGTTGGCGTAATTTTTGAAATATTTCGTAGGGGAGTTTTCTAGGCTAGTCTTCGGTTTGGCAGGGTAACGAGGTAGTTTTAGGGTACCACGGTGGTGCTAAGGTGCTCAGAAGCTTCCTTATTGTTGAGAAAATTGCTTGCATGTGGTATTTGGATGCTGTGAATGTTGGCGTAATTTTTGAAATATTTCGTAGGGGGGTTTTCTAAGCTAGTCTTCGGTTTGGCAGAGGAACGGGGTAGTTCTGGGGTACTGCGGTGATGGTGAGGTATTTCGAAGCTGTTTTATGGATGAGATAATTGCTTCTATGTGCTATTTGGATGACGTGGATGTCGAGGCATTTTTTTAAATATTGCATAGGGTAGTTTCTGAAATCTTAGGGTGGTTGCAGAGTAATATAGACCATAGGTCTAGGGAACCATGATGGTACTAAGGTGTTTAGAAGCTGTCTTATCGATGAGATAATTGTTTCCAAGTACTCTACAGTTAATGTGGATGCCGAAGTAATTTTTTAAATATCGTATAGGGGTGTTTTCTATGGTAGTCTTCGGTGTTTTAGAGGAACGGGGTAGTTTCAAGGTTCCATAATGGTACTAAGCTGTTTATAAGCTGTTTTATTGATTTTAGGATGACTACCAAGTGCTTTTAAGGTAATGCGAAGAAATCGATATATTCTTGGAAATGTCACATAGAGTGGCTTTTAAAATTCTAGGATGCTTGCAGAGTAATGTCATAGTTTAGTTAAATAATTGGCATTACTTTCAAGTATGATTTGAGAACCTTCATCTACAAGTTTATCTACAATCGTAGACTGTATCAAGAGGAGCCCTAACTTTTCCAAACCTCTTACATCCCTCTATACGTGACCAACTCTGGGATCAACAACTACCCCCAAGATCACAAAATGACCCAAATTTAGAGCAGCCTCAAGCATATACCAAAGTCACTTAGGCTTGGTTCACAAGAATCCCCCAAAGTATCACAGAAATAAAAGGAATTCTACTGTAGCCTGTCTTGACAGATCTCAGCATCTGTCAACAACTAGGACCAATTCAAGAGAAGTCGAAGAATTTCTATCTTTCGTTGACACTCTCATAGCCACTGCATTTAAGATCTCAACGTCACACGACTGGTATCAATTTAGGGTTGCAAGGGGTTCAAAGTCGTAGGAGTTGTACTATTTCTTTCCTGGACGTAACAATTCAGGGTTGAAAGGTATTCAAAATCGAAGGAGTACTACTCTATTTTTCATTGACACTGTCATAACTACTGCGTTCAAGATCTCAACGTCACACGACTGGTATCAATTCAGGGTTGCAAGGTATTCAAAATCGAAGGAGTACTACTCTATTTTTCATTGACACTGTCATAACTACTGCGTTCAAGATTTCAACGTCACACGACTAAGATCAATTCAGGGTTGACAGGGATTCAAAGTCGAAGGAGTACTACTCTATCTTTCGTTGACACTGTCATAACCACC
>NW_016978539.1:0-854 GCF_001483705.2 Eufriesea mexicana | reverse complement strand
AGATTGAGTTATGTTACGGTTGTGTATGCTAAGTTTGGCTATGTTAGGACAGGCTACTTTGACGTCCGTGCTATTCACAGCTATTCTGTAGATTTGTGCGCTCTAATTTTCTCTATTGTGCTCTGCTGGCTCTGGGACTCTGGCTCTGGGAGGCCATAAATATTGGTCTCGTCACGTTAGGTTGTGTTACTCTACGATTCGATGGATTAGGTTAGGTCAGGATATGTCAGGGTACGTCTGACTCTTGTGGTGTACAATGCAGTGCGGTGGATTTCTGCGCTCTGCTCTCCTCTAGTATATTCTGCTTGGCCCTGGTGAGGCCAACAATAGTGGGCGCAGCGAGTTGGTTTTTTAAATCCTACGCTTGTATGTGAGAATTTCGGTAATTTCAGGATAGTTTAGCTTATACTTTTGTGCTTTTCACGTCTACTCTGACGATTTCTGCGCCCTACAGCGCCCTCATACGTTGCACGGCTTTGGGGCGGCCAGGAATAGTGGTCTCGGCTCGTTAGTTTGTGCTACGTTACGTTTCGTTACGGTAGGATACAAAGGCTTCGTTAGCATTTCTACGACTTTTCTGCTATACACTACTAATCGATTGATTTCTACGCTCGACATTGCTTTACTATATTCTGCTTGGCTCTCTGAAAGCCAGCAGCAGTGGCCGCGACTTTATGTTCAGTTATGCTATGTCTGGTTAAGTTAGGTTAGGCCATGTTATGTTAGGTTATCCTCGACCTTCGTAACGTATACTACTATTAGGTGGATTTCTGCGCTCTATATTGCTCTATTACGCCCTGCTCGATCCTGGGAAGGCGAGCAATAGCGACTGCAACACGTTAGGTTGAGCTAGG
>NW_016978538.1:0-597 GCF_001483705.2 Eufriesea mexicana | reverse complement strand
TTGGCACGTTTCTTGAGCGAAGTTCGATTGAGACTGTTTCCGGTTCGAATTCCCCATCTAGATCTTTTAGCAACGTCGATAGGTTTCGCGTACTTTTCGACGTGTACGATAAGAATTAAATTTTTTTTAAGAGGTCGCATGCTAACTTGTGCGCCAGGTTCGAAGTGAGGTGTAAAAGGTGCTTATTGTTTGTTAGTCGCTTCGTGTAAGTCTTTACTGACTTGTGAGATAATTTCAACATGTCTTTCTACATGTCAAGTCGAAGATCATTTTATAGGAGGAGGCCTGGCGTTACTTACCCGATTACCGGTTTTGCAACAAATCATCGTATTTCGGCGATGCGGATTTCCCGCTTGTTTCTGGTGTTTGGCTGGTGGCTGGTGGCTTTTTTGTTGGCGCCATAATGGACAGCTTCAGTGGTAGTGATACTAATGATTTCCTTTTCGCTATTAGGTTAGGCACTGGTTTTGCTGCTATCGTCTTTTTCTGTTAATGGTGTTGTTTATGCGGGCATTTATTTTATTTATCCGCTTCTCTGATAATCCTTTTTCTTTAATTATTTCTATCTCTTTGTCTATATCACATCCACTGTTTATG
>NW_016978537.1:0-650 GCF_001483705.2 Eufriesea mexicana | reverse complement strand
GCCAGATTCTGTAGCATTGCAATGGCAATAGCTCGCCAATACAATGTTTCCTCCTTACATCTGCAAGGAAGATAGGTCACCACGATATGAGTCGAGAATGTCAGTAAGATTGAATATTCCACGGCATATTCTACAGAATTGCAATGGCTATAGCGCGCCAATCGAATCTTTCCTCCCTATTTATGCAAAAAGGTTACCGCTGTTACCGCACTATTATATTAGTTGAAATTGTCAATAAAATTGAATTATCCACCCAGATTTTAGAGCACTGTAATGGCTATAGCACGCTAATAGAATCTTTCCTCCCTTTTTATCGACGAATGTTAGCTCACCACGATATTGGCCGAAAATGTCAACAAAATTGAATTTTCCAATCAGACGCTATAGCATTGCAATGGCCGTAGCACGCCAATAGAAACCTTCCTCCTTGTTAATGCAAGAAAGTAAGCTCACCACGATATTAGCCGAAAATGTCAATAAAATTGAATTATCCACCCAGATTTTATAGCACTGCAATGGCTATAGCACGCCAAAAGAGTCTTTCCTCCTTATTTAAGCAATGATGTCAGCTCACCACGATATTCGTAGAAAATGCCAATAAGATTGAATTTTCCATGCAGATACTATAGAGTTACAATGGCTATAGTTGG
>NW_016978536.1:0-623 GCF_001483705.2 Eufriesea mexicana | reverse complement strand
AAAGGCTATAGCACGCCACCAGAATCATTCGTCCTTATTTATGCAAGAAAGTTAGCCCACAGCTGTGTTAGCCGACAATCACAATAAAATTGAATTTTCCTGCCAGATTCTAGATAATTGCAATGGCTATAGCCCGCCAAAAGGATATTTCTTCCTTATTTATGCAAGAAAGTTAGCTCATCAAGATATTAGTGGAAAAAGTGAATAAAATTGAATTTTCCAGCCAGGTTCTATACAATTGCAGTGGCTATAGCACGCCAATAGGATATTTCTTCCTTATATATGCAAGAGAGTTAGGTGAACACGATATTAGTCGAAAATGTCAATAAAAAAATATTTTCCAGCCAGATTCTATAGCATTGCAAAGGCTATAGCACGCCAATAGAATCATTCCTCCTTATTTATGCACGAAAGATAGTCGAAAATGTCAATAAAATTGAATTTTCCAGCCAGATTCCATAGGATTGCAATGACTATAGTACGCCAGTAGAATCTTTCCTCCTTGCATATGCAAGGAAGGTAGGACACCACGAAAGTAGCCGAAAACGTCAATAAAATTTATTTTTCCAGCCAGACTCTGTAGCATTGCAGTGGCTATAGCAAGCCAGTAGAATCCTTCCTCC
>NW_016978535.1:0-540 GCF_001483705.2 Eufriesea mexicana | reverse complement strand
TTCATCCATACATCCATACATGCATCCATCCATACACCCATCCATTCGTCCATGCAACCGTTCGCACAACCATCCATACATGCATACATACATTCACACATCCATACATCCATAAATCCATTACATCTATACGTCCATACATACATCAATACATGCGTCCATACGTACAATCACACATTCATTCATACCTACATCCATACATCCATCCATCCATACATCCATCCATTTATTCATCCATCCATCCATACAAACAAACATCCATACATCCATACATCCATACATCCATGCATCCATACATCTGTACATCCATACATACATACATCCATACATCCATACATCCGCACATCCATATATCCATCCATCCATACATCCATCCAACCATACATACATACATACATACGTCCATCCGTCCGTCCATCCATACATACACCAATGCATACATCACTCCATCCATTCATGCACACATATATACATCCACACAACCGTACATCCGTCTAACCATATACCCATACATTCATAAATACGTACATCCATAAATCC
>NW_016978534.1:0-946 GCF_001483705.2 Eufriesea mexicana | reverse complement strand
ATGGTCGGCTTGGCAGTGGGAAGGACGGCAATAGTGGTCTCGGCACGAAAATTTGAGTTAGACAACGTTTGGTTATGTTTGGTTGTAATGGCTTTTACTTTTCTGCCATACACTGTCTATCTATGGTCATTTGCGCCCTACTCTACTCTAATATGTTCTGCTTGGCGATGGGGAGTCCAGCAGTAGTGGTCTAGGCACGTTAGGTTGATTTATGTTGCGCTTGGCTATGTCACGTTAGGTTAGGTTAGGAGAGTATGACTTCGACTTTAGCGCTATACCCTGATATTCGGCGAACTTCTGAGCTCTACATTGCTCTGCTGTGCTCTGCTCTACTCTGGGGTGGCTAGAAGCTGTGGTCGTCACTCGACAGCTTGTGTTATGTTACACTTGGTTAGGATAGGTTGGGTTATGTTTGGTTATGATTACTCTGAATTTTGTGCTACAAACTGCTATTCGTTGGAATTCTGCGCTCTACTGTGCTCTGGTATATTCTGAATGGCTCTGCGGATGTCAGCAATAGTTGTCTAGGCACGTTACATTGAGTAATATTACGTTTGGTTATGTTATGTTTGGACAGGTAAGGCTTGGATAACTTTGACTTCTGCGCCGTTAGCTGTTATTCGGTGGATTACTGTTCGCTACTGTGATCTAATACGCGTTGCTTTGCTCTGGCGAGGCCAGAAACTGTGGCCGCGGCGCGATAGGCCTTGTTATGTTCCGTTTGGTTTGGTTCGGGTTGTTTTGCTGGGATAGGGTGTATATGACTTCTGTTCTGTACACTGTAATGCGGTGGACTTCTACGCTCTTCTGTGCTCTAGTATGCTCTGCTTGGCTCTGAGTAGAACAGCAATATTTGTCTCGACACGTTAGAATGAGATAGACAACGTTTGGTTAGGGTGCGTTAGGTTTGGTCAGGTTTGGATAGCTTCGACTGTTCTCCCGTGCA
>NW_016978533.1:0-736 GCF_001483705.2 Eufriesea mexicana | reverse complement strand
TTAAACGAACATAAGCAGACTCATCATAACGTACCGAGACCACGCTTGCTGGCCTCCCCAGAGTATAGCAGGACATACTAGGGCACAGCAGAGCGTTGCCTCCCCAGAGCATAGCAGGACATACTAGGGCACAGCAGAGCGCAGAAAACGTCGGTATAGCAGTGCATAGCACAAAAGTCATAGCTACCCTATCCAAACCTGACCAAGCGTAGTGTAACCAAACGCACCCTAACATAACCTCACCTGCCGAGACCAGTATTGCCGGCATTCCCAGAGCCATGCAGAATGTACTGGATCACAGTAGAGCGCACAAGTCCACCGAATAGCGGTGCGTAGCATAAGAGTCAAAACCATCCTATCCTGTCCTATCCTATCGTATCATTACCAATCCCGGCATAGCAAAACCAATCGGGCCACGACCACTTTCGCTGGCCTCCACAGAGACAGGCAGAGTACACGAGAGCAACGAAGAGCAGAGAAGTCAACCGAGTAGCAGTGCATAGTACAAATGTTAAAGCTACCCTAGCCTAGCGTATGGAAACGTGACGCAACCTATCGTGACCTAACCCAACCTAACGTGCCCAGTCCAGTATTACTCTACTCCCATAGCAAAGCAGAACATATTAGAGCACAGTGCACCGCATAGATACACCCAATAGCAGTGTAGATCGCAAAAGGTAAAGCCACAGTTTCATAACCAAACAAATCTTAGCACAACCAGACCTAAGATAACTGA
>NW_016978532.1:0-383 GCF_001483705.2 Eufriesea mexicana | reverse complement strand
CTGAAGATTATTAGATCACTGTGGGGCGCAGAAATCCAAATATTAACAGACTATGGCACTAAATTCAAAGATACACTCTCCACGCCCAACCGAACGTAATGTAGTCAAACGTAACATAACTAATCCTACCATGCCGCGGCCAATCTGGCTGGCCTCCCAAGAGCCTGGCAGTACGAATTAGTTCAGAGTAGAACGTAGAAATCCATAGAGTAGCAGTGAATATCAGAAAAGTCGAAGCTACCCAAATATAACCCAAACCAACGGAACATAACCAAACGTTGCCAAACTGGATATAACGTGCCGAGACAGCTGTTGCTGCGTTCCGCAGAGACAAGCGTGACATGCTAGAGCACAGCAGAGCGCAGAAATCCGCCGAATGTCTG
>NW_016978531.1:0-870 GCF_001483705.2 Eufriesea mexicana | reverse complement strand
ATTTTATTGACATTTTCGACTAATATCGCGGTGAGCTAACTTTCTTGCATAAACAAGGTGGAACGATTATATTGTCAAGCTGTAACCATTGCAATGCTATAGAATCATCCTGGAAAATTCAATTTTATTGACATTTTCGGCCAATATCGTGGTGAGTTATCTTTCTCGCATAAATACGAAGGAACGATTCCATTGGCGTGCTATAGGCATTGCAATGCTATAGAATCTGGATGGAAAGTTCAATTTTATTGACTTTTACGACTAATATCTTGGTGAGCCAACTTCCTTGCGTACGTAAGGAGGATGGATACTTGGATCCTTTTGGCGTACTATAGCCATTGCAATGATATAGAATGTGCCTGGCAGATTCAATTTTATTTCCATTTTCGATTAATATCGTGGTTAGCTATCTTTCTTGCGTAAAAAAGACGTAAATATTCTATTGGCGTGCTATTGCCATTGCAATGCCAAAGAATCAGGCTGGAAAAACCAATTTTATTGACATTTACGACTAATATGGTGGTGAGCTAACTTTCTTCCATAAATCAGGAGGAAAGATTCTGTTGGCATGCTATAGGCATTGCAATGCTATAGAATCTTGCTGGAAAATTCAATCTAATAGTCATTTTCCACTAATATCATTGTGAGCAAACTTCCGTCCCTAAGTAAGGAGGAAAAATCCTTCTGGAGTGCTATAACCATTGCAATGATAAGGAATGTGCCTGGCAGATTCGATTTTATCGACATTTTCAAGTAATATCGTGGTGAGATATCTTTCTTGCGTAAATAAGGCGGAAAGATTCCTTTGCGTGCTATTCTCATTGCAATGCCGAAGAATCTGTCTGGAAAAATCAATTTTATTGACATTTG
>NW_016978530.1:0-591 GCF_001483705.2 Eufriesea mexicana | reverse complement strand
TACAATGGCAGGTACAGCCATTTACTTGCCAGAGAATAGGTCTATTCAAAATCTATAATTCGTAATAGCTTGGTGAATAGGACGCCATACGCCTTCAACCTCCATCTACTTGCCAGAGAATAGGTCTATTCAAAATCTATAACTTGATATAGCTTGGTGAATAGATCGCCTAACGCCTTCAAACCAATGGCAAGTACAGGCATCTACTTGCCAGAGAATAGGTCTATTCAAAATCAATAATCTGTTATAGCTTGGTGAATAGGTCGCTTAATGCCTTCAACCAATGGCAAGTACAGCCATCTACTTGCCAGAGAATAGGTCTATTCAAAATCTATAACCTTCTACAGCTTGGTGAATAGATCGCCTAACGCCTTCAATCCAATGGCGAATGCAGCCATCTACTTGCCAGAGAATAAGTCTATTCACAATCTATGAGCTGTCACAGCTTGGCGAATAGATCGCATATCGCCTTTAATCCAATGGCAAGTACAGCCATTTACTTGCCAGAGAATAGGTCTATTCGATGTATATAACCTGTTATAGCAAGGTGAATAGATCGCTTAACGCCTTCAAGCCAATGGCAAGTACAGC
>NW_016978528.1:0-256 GCF_001483705.2 Eufriesea mexicana | reverse complement strand
GACCTGACCTGACCTGACCTGACCAGGCCTGACCTGGCCTGACCTGAACTGACCTGAGCTGACCTTACCTGACCTGACATTATCTGACACGACCTTACCTGTCCTGACTTTAACCGGCCATACCTGAACTGACCTGAGCAGACATGATCTGTCCTGGCCTGACCTTCACAGACTTGACATGACCTAACCGGACCTGACCTGCCCTGGGCTGACCTTACCTGACCTGACCTGACCTGACCTGACCTGACCTGACCTG
>NW_016978527.1:0-635 GCF_001483705.2 Eufriesea mexicana | reverse complement strand
TTATCAGTGTACGAGAGGATGGCTTTGACTTTTGTGCCATATACAGCTACTAGGTGGGCTTCAACCCCATACTGCGTTCTAATATGACTTCTTTTGTTCTGCGAAGGCCAAAAATAGCGGTCTCGGCACTTTAGGTTACGTTCGCTTGGGTTAGTTAAGGGTAGCTTTGACTTTCTTGTTATAGGCTGTTATACTGGGGATTTCTGCGCTCTGGTGTGCTCTGCTATACTTTGCTCCACTCTTGGAGGCCAGTAATATTCGTCCCGGCACGTTAGTTTGATTTAGGTCGCGTATGCTTATGTTACGCTTGGTCAGGGCAGGAGAGTATGGCAATAACTTTTGTGCTGTTTACAGCTATTCGGTGAACTTCAGTGCTCCATTGTGCTCTTGTACGTTCTGCTTGCCTCTGGGGATGCCAGCAATAGTGGTCTCGGCACGCTAGGTTGCGATAGGTAACGTTTGGTTACGTTACGTTTGGTTAGGTTAGTATAGAATAGCTCTGACTTTTGTGCTATACACTGCTATACAGTGAACTTCTGCACTTTGTTGTTATGTAATATGTTCTGCTTGTCCCTGTGGAGACCAGCAATAGTGGTCTCGGCACGCTGGGTACAGTTTGGTTACGCGTGGCTTGG
>NW_016978526.1:0-1131 GCF_001483705.2 Eufriesea mexicana | reverse complement strand
AAACGAGAAATCCATAGAATCGCAGTGTATATCGGGAAAGCCATAGCAACCCGAGCCCAACACAAACGAACGGAACATAACCTAACACAGCCTATCTCAACACGAAGTACCTAGACCGCTATTGCTGCACACCCGAGGGTCAAGCTGGGCACTCTGTAGCACATTAGAGCACAGGTATCCAACGAATAGCAGTGCAAATAGCAAAGGTTAGAGCTACTCTAACCAAACTTAGCCTATCCCAACCAAACCGAACGCAACGTGACTCAACGTAACGTGCACAGGACACTATCATTCACTCAACATATCTGAACGTAACCTAACTACACCTAACGCGACGCGACCACTATTGCTGGCATCCACAGTGCGAAGCAGAACAAACAAGTGGAGACTAGAATGCAGAAATCTTTAGAATCGCAGTGTATATCCGAAAAGTCAAAGGTAACCGAACCTAATCCAAACAAACACGACATAGGCGAACCTAACCTAACTCAAGCTAACGTGCCGAGGCGGCAATTGCCGTCCTCCCTAAAGCCATGCAGGGCATACTGGAGCGCAGTAGAGCGTAGAAATCATCCGAATAGCAGTGTACAGCACAAAAGTAAAAGCTATCACAGCAAAGCTTAGCCAAGCACAGCCCAACCGAACGTAATGTGAATAAACTTAACGTGCAGAGACCACTATTGCTGTCTATCCCAGAGCCAAGCTGAGAATATTTGAACACTGTAGGGCGCAGCTATCCACCGAATAGAACACAGCGGCGCTGATGTCAAGGCTACCCTCTCCTAACCTGACAAATCGTAATATACCCAAACGTAACGTAACTCAACCTAACGTGCCGAGGCGGCCATTGCTGCCCCCTCCAGAAACAAGCAGGACATACAAGAGCACAGCAGAGCGCAGAAGTCCTCCGAATTGTAGTGCACTGCACAAAAGTTAAAGACACCCTAACCAAATTTAGCCTCACCAACCTAACAAAACGTAACCTGACGACAAATAACGTGCCGCGGGCACTATTACTGGCATCCCCCGAGCCACGCAGGACACACGAGAGCACAGTAGAGCGCAGGAATCCAACGAATTGCAGTGTACAGCACAAAAGTGAAAGCTGCAATAAATAAACTTTGCCTAACC
>NW_016978525.1:0-520 GCF_001483705.2 Eufriesea mexicana | reverse complement strand
CCGCTTTGTAGTCTAAAGCGAAAAAGTCAAATATATACAGACCATACCGGACTCAACCTAACTTAACCAATCGTAGCCTAGCTAAACATGAAGCTGTTGCGAGAACACAATTGTTGGTCACCCAGAGCCAACCGGAACATACTACAGCACACTGGAGTGCAGAAATCCCCCGAATAGCAGCGCACAAGTCAAAAGTAAAAGTTACCCCAACCTAATATATGCAATCTCAACATAATGAAACGTTACATAACTAAACCTAACGTACGTCGGCCGCTATTGATGGCCTGCACGGAGTCGAGCAGAAAATAATAGAGGAGAGTAGAGCGCAGAAATCCATAGAACCGCAGTATACGGCACAAAAGTCAATGCTATCCAGACCGAAGCCAAGATATCGTAACCTAACCAAACGAAGCATAGCACAAAGTTACGTACCGCGACCGCGCGTTTCGGCCTCCCGTGAGCCAAGCAGAGTATATTAGATCACACTAGGTCACAGAAATCCACCGAATATCAGTGTATA
>NW_016978524.1:0-1714 GCF_001483705.2 Eufriesea mexicana | reverse complement strand
ATCCATCGATCCATACACCTATCCGTCCATACATCCACCAATCCATACATTAATACATACACATATCCATAAGTCCATTCATCCATACACCCATACAACCATACATACATCCATACATACATCCATTTCATACAAACATCCAACCATACATCCATCCGCTGATACATCCATCCATCCATACGTCCATACAGATGTACATCCATACATCCATACATCCGTGCATCCGTAAATTCGTACACCCATAAGTCCATACATCCATACATCCATACGTCCATCAATGTATACATCCATCCATCCATACACCCATCCTTCCATACATCCATCCATCCATAAAACCACCCATCCATACATCCATCGATCCATATATCTATCCATCCATACATCCATCCATACATACATTCATACATCCGCACATCCATACACCCGTACTTCCATACATCCTTCCACCCATACATCCAACCATCCATTCATCAATCGATCCATACATCCATCCATCCATACATCCAATCACCCATCCATTCATCCATACAATCATCCATACATACATCCATAGATACATCCGTAAATGCACCCATACATACATCCATACATGCAGCCATCCATACATCCATCCAGACACGCACCCATCCTTCCATACATCCATACAGATATACATCCACACATCCAGACATCCGTACATCCATACATTCGTACATCCATACGTACATACATCCATACAGCCATACATCCATACTTCCATACATACATCTATACACACATCCGTACATACATCTATCCATACACCCATCCATAAATCCATTCACCCACCCATCCATAAATCCATCCTACCGTAGACCCAGCCATCCATACATTCATACATCCATACATCCGACCATCCGCACATCCATCCATCCATACGACCACCCTTCGATACATTCATCCATCCATACATCAAACCATCCATACATCAATCGATCCATACATCCATCCATTCATACATCCATCCATACGTACATCCATACATCTATGCATACCCCCATATACTCATCCATACATACATCCATAGATCGTCTGTAAATGCATCCATCCATACATCCATGCATGCAGCCATCCATACATCCATCCACACATGCATCCATCCATCCATACATCCATACAGATATACATACAAACATCCAGACATGCGTACATACATACATTCGTACATCCATACGTACATACATCCATACAACCATACATCCGTCCATATATACATCCATGCATCCATACCTCTACCCATCCATTCATCCGTTCATCCATACATCCATCCACCCATCCACCCATCCATCCATGCATCCATAGAGACATCAATACATACATCCTTACATACACCAATACATTCATCCATACATACATCCATAGACACATACTTACATACATCCATACAACCATACATACATCCATACATACATCCATACATACACCCAACCATACATCCATCCTCTGAGACATCCAGCCATCCATACATCCATACAGATATACATCCATACATCCATACGTCCGTACATTCATACATTCGTACATCCATACATGCGTTCATCCACACATACATACATCCATACATGCATACATCCCACACATACTCCTATACACACAACCGTACATACGTCCATCCATCTACCCACCCATAAATCCATTCATACACCAATCTATAAACCCATCCAATCATAGATCCATCCATCCATACATTCATACA
>NW_016978523.1:255-630 GCF_001483705.2 Eufriesea mexicana | reverse complement strand
AGGATGAAATAATCTATTGACGTGCTATATCCATTGCAATGCTGTAGAGTCTGGCAGGAAAATCTAACTTCATTTACATTTTCGACTAATATCGTAGTATGCCAACTTTCTGGCATAAATAAGGTGGAAAGATCCGATTGGCGTGCTGCAGGCTTTGGTATGCAGTAGGTTCGGCATGGAAAGTTCAATTTTATTGACATTATCGACTAATATCGTGGTGAACAAGCCACCTCGCATAGATAAGTAGGATGGATTCAATTGGCGTGCAACAACCATTGTAATGCAATTGAATCTGCCTGGAAAGTTCAGTTTTTTTGACATTTTCGACTTATATCGTGGCAAGCAAGCCTTCTTGCATAAATAAGGAGGAACGAT
>NW_016978523.1:0-238 GCF_001483705.2 Eufriesea mexicana | reverse complement strand
TAGCCACTGCAATACAGTAGAATATGACTGGAAAGTTCAGTTTTACTGACATCCACGACTAATACCGTGGTGAGCAATCTTTCTCACATAAACCAGAAGGATTGATTCTATTGGCGTGCGTTAGCCGTAGCATTGCAATAGAAACTGAATGGAAACTTCAATTCTATTGGCATTCTCGACTAATACCGTGGAGTCCTATCTTTCTTGCAAATATATGGAGGAAAGATTCTGCTGGCGT
>NW_016978522.1:0-925 GCF_001483705.2 Eufriesea mexicana | reverse complement strand
TAACAGTTTCTGCTTGGCTCTGTGGTGGCCAGTGATAGTGGTCCCAGTTCGTTAGGTTGAGTTATATTATGTTCCGTTAGGGTGGGTTGGAAAGGCTTTGGAAAGGCTTGGTTAGGATTTCTTTGTCCTTGGCGCTATACACTGCTATTCCGTGCGATTCTGCGCTCTGCATTGATTTTCTATGCTCTGCTCGTCTCTGTGGAGGCGAGCAATAGAGGGCACGGCACGTTAGGTTGTGTTAGGTTACGTTAGGGTAGGTTAGGTTAGGTTAAATGTTGTTTGGATAGCTTTGAATTTCGTACCATACTGTGTTATTCGGGGTATTCCTGTGATCAACTGTGCTCTACTAATTTCTGCTTGGCTATGAGGACCTCGGCATCAGCGGTCGCTGCACGTTATGTTGAGAAGTGCTACGACAGTTTAGGACAGGTTAGGCCTGTTTATGCTACAATATCTGCGACTTTTGTGCTATTCACAGCAATGCGGTGGATTTCTGCCCTCTACTGTGCTCTAGAGCACTCTGCTTGCCTCTGGGCTTGCCAGCAGTAGCGTTCTCGGCACGTTAGGTTGAGCTTAGCTAAGTTTGCTTATGTTGCGTTCTGTTAGGTTAGGATAGAATAGCTTAGACTTGTGTGCCGTACGCTGCTATTCGGTGGATTGCTGCGCTCTACTGTGCACATATATATTCTGTTTGGATCTGGGGATGCCACCAATAGTGGTTGCGGCACGTTAGGTTGTGTTATGCCGCGTTCCGTTATGCTACGTTGGCTTTGGTTAGGTTTGGGTAGCTTTGACTTTTCTGGTATACGCAGAGATTCTATCGATTCCTGGACTCTACCCTCCTCTAATGTCTTGTCTCTGCGAAGGACAGCAATAGTAGTCGTGGCACGATATGTTCTGTTATGTGACGTGTGGTTAGGTTGGG
>NW_016978521.1:0-510 GCF_001483705.2 Eufriesea mexicana | reverse complement strand
TTGTACGCTCGTCAAGTCAGGCTGGGTTATGTTGCGTTTCGTTGTGTTAGGTTTAGTTAGGCTTGAATAGGATGGCTTAGACTCTTGCGTTACACATTACACTTCGACGGATTTCTGCGCCTTGCATTGCTCCACTTTATCCTGCTCAACTCTCGGAAGGCCAGTAATAGCAGCGGCAGCGCGTTAGGTTTGGTTAGAGTACGTTTGGAGCGGTAAGGTTACTGGTAAGGTTACTTTGCGTTAGGTTAGGATAGTATAGTCTTTTGTACAACACGCTGCTATTCTATGGAATTCTGTGCTATACTGTGCGCTCTCACGCTCTGATTCTGTCTGGGGACTCCAGGAATGGTGGTAGCCGTAGGTTAGTTTGAGCTACGGTACGTTTCGCTAGACTAGGGTTGGTTAGGCTTGATTGTGGAAGCTTCGGCTTTTGTGCTATACATTGCAATTCTGTCGACATCGACGTCCTACGTTACTCTGCTATTCTCTGCCTGAATCTGCGGAGGACAG
>NW_016978520.1:0-543 GCF_001483705.2 Eufriesea mexicana | reverse complement strand
CTATGTATGGCCTCTGTGGAGCCAAGCAGAGCATATTTGAGCACATCAGAGGGCAGAAATCCATCAAATAGCGGTGTACAGCACAAAAATAGATACAGCTTACCTGGCCAAACGTGACATACGCAAACGTAACATAACTAAGCTTAACATGACTAGACCACTATCGCTGGCCTTCACGGAGCCAAGCAGAATATGCTAGAGCACAGCAGATCGCAGGAATCCACTTTATTGCAGTTTACATCAAAGGAGTCAAACATATCCTGACCCAACCTGACATTGCCTAACCAACCGAAGGTAGTGTAACTTAACATATCGTGGCGAGACCAATATTGCTGGCCTTCTCATAGCCCAGCGGAGCATATGGAGCACATTGGAGCAACGAAATCCAACGAATAGCAGTGAATAGCAACAAGGATAGTGGCAAATCATGACCTAGCAAGACGAAACTCAATGGAACGTAGCAAAATGAACCTAATATGTCGAGACCGATATTGCTGGCCTCCACATAGAAAAGCAGGACGCACTACAGCACAGTAATGCTCA
>NW_016978519.1:0-731 GCF_001483705.2 Eufriesea mexicana | reverse complement strand
TGGAATCTGGTTGGAAAATTCGAACTTATTAACATTTTCCACTAATTTCGTGGTGAGCTAACCATCTTGAATAAATAAGCAGGAAAGATACAATTGGTGTACAGTAGGCATTGCAATGCTAGGGAATCTTGCTGGAAAATTCAATTTTATTGACATTTTCGACTAATATCGTGGCGAGCTAATTTTATTGCTTAAATAAGGTGGAAAGATTCTATTGGCATGCTATAGCCATTGCAGTGCTATAGAATCTGACTGGAAAATTCAATTTCATTGACATTTTCGACTTATATCGTGGTGAGCGAATTTTATTGCATAAATAAGGAGAAACGATGCTATTAGCGTGCTATTGCCATTGCAGTGCTATAGAATCTGACTGGAAAAATTCAATTTAATTGACATTTTCGTTTTCGACTAATATCGTGGTGAGCTAATTTTATTGCATAAATAAGGAGAAAAGATTCTATTGGCACGCGATAGCCATTGCAATGCTATAGAATGTGACTGGAAAAAGCATTTTTATTGACATGTTCGACTCATATCGTGGTGAGCTAATTATATTTCATAAATATGGAGAAAAGATTCTATTGGCATGATATAGCCATTGCAATGCTATGGAACCTGGCTGGAAAATTCAATATTATTGACATTTTCGACTAATATCGTGGTGCGCTAATTTTATAACATAAATAAGGAGAAAATATCCTATTGGCGTGCTATAGCCATTGCAATGG
>NW_016978518.1:0-584 GCF_001483705.2 Eufriesea mexicana | reverse complement strand
GCAGTGTATAGCACAAAAGTCGATGATACCCTAACCTAACCTGAAATAACCTAACCTAACCAAGCGTAGAATAACCACACATAACGATCAGTGACCTCTATTGCAGGCCTCCCCAGTAACAAGCAGCACATGTTAAAGAACAGTAGAGTGCAGATATCTACGAATAGACGTGTATAACGCAGAATTAGTGCCATCCTAACCGAACGTAAACTATCATAATCTAACGAAGTAGCACAATCTATCGTGACACAACCGTTATTGTTAACCTTCCCATAGTCGAGCAGCGTGCAGTAGAGCAACTTGGAAGGCAGAGAGCCACCGAATATCGGTGTGCATCGTAAAAGTCAAATCTATACTATCCTAACCCATCAAAGCGTAACGTAAGCAGGCATAACGTAACCCATAATGAAGTTCAACGACCGCTATAGCTGACTTCACGTGAGCTACGCAGAGTACAGGGGAGCAATGAAAAGGGCTGGAGTCGTCCAAATAGCAGTGTATAGGACAAGGTCAACGCTATGCTATCGAAACTTAAAGTAACCTAACGCAACCAAAACCAACCTAACCCAACCGAACGTGCAATT
>NW_016978517.1:362-770 GCF_001483705.2 Eufriesea mexicana | reverse complement strand
TCACCACGATATTAGTCGAAAATGTCAATAAAATTCAATGTTCCACACAGATTCTATAGCATTGCTATGGCTATAGCACGCCCGTAGAAACTTCCCTCCTTATTTACGCAAGAAAGTTAGGTCACCACGATATTAGCCGAAAACGTCAATAAAATTGAATTTTCCAGACAGATTCTATAGCATCGCAAAGACTACAGCACGCCACTATAGTCTTTCCTCCTTATTTAAGCATGAATGTGAGCCCACGACGATACTTGTCGGAAATGTCAATAAAATTCAATATTCCAGCAAGTTTCTATAACATTGCAATGGCTATGGCACGCCAATACAATCCTTCCCCATTATTTATGCAAGAAAGTGAGCTCACCACGATATTAGTAGAAACTGGCAATAAAATTGAATTTTCCA
>NW_016978517.1:0-248 GCF_001483705.2 Eufriesea mexicana | reverse complement strand
GCCAGATCCTATAGGATTGCAATAGCTGTAGCACGCCACTAGAGTCTCTCCTCCTTATTTATGCAAGGAAGTTAGCCCACCACGATATTAGTCGAAAATGTCAATAAAATTCAATGTTCCACACAGATTCTATAGCATTACAATGGATATGTCACGCCAGTAGAATCTTTCCCCCTTATATATGCACGAAAGTTAGCCCACAAAGATATTAGTCGAAAACGTCAATAATATTGAATTTTCCAGCCAGA
>NW_016978516.1:9728-10042 GCF_001483705.2 Eufriesea mexicana | reverse complement strand
TTTCTGTGCCCTACTCTCCACTAATGTGTTGTGCGTGGCCCTGGTGTGCACAACAGACGTGCTGACGGCACGTTATATTGAGGTAGATTACGTTGGCATTGGTTAGGCTACGTTGGGTTAGGCTGCGATAGCTCAGACTTTTGTGCTACTCACTGCAATTCTACTAACTTCTGCGCCCTGTTGTCCGCTAGCACAACCTGCTTGTCCACGTGGACGCCAAGAATTGTGGCCGCGGCACGTTAGGTTGAGTTGTGTTACGTTTGGTTATGTAAGGTTCGGCTTGGTTAGGAAGGGATGGCATTGACTTTAGCCTA
>NW_016978516.1:0-278 GCF_001483705.2 Eufriesea mexicana | reverse complement strand
CAGGATAGCGTGCACAAACCTATCCTAACGTAACCTTGCCAAACGTAACCTAGTCCAACAAAACCTAGCCCAAGGGATCGCGTCTGACAGAGAATAAAGTGCCAAGACCACAATTGCTGTGTTTCCCAGAGGCAAGTTGAATATATCAGATCACAGTGGAGCGCCGAAATACACCGAATGGCAGTGTACAGCACAGAAGTCACAGCTATGATATTCTAATCTGTCCAAACCTAGTAAAGCCAAACGCAGCCTATCTTAACCTAATGTGCTGAGACGAC
>NW_016978515.1:875-1082 GCF_001483705.2 Eufriesea mexicana | reverse complement strand
GTTATTGGATATATCTGTTTTAGGACGAATTTCATAGAAAATTACGTTTTTGTTGACGAGATTTAATTGCTATGGCTAATGCTGGAAGAGATGACAATGATTTCCAATTCATCTTTACTCTTAGTTTTACACCAGAATTGCAGAATAATCATACAATCTTTGGTGAAGCTACTGAAGAATCTATATATAGTATGCTTAAACTCAAAG
>NW_016978515.1:0-738 GCF_001483705.2 Eufriesea mexicana | reverse complement strand
AACAATCCATTTTTTGATATTATACCAAGAATAATAGGTACAGGAAAGTGAAGAAGTAAAGGACAGTTTAAAAACTAAAACAGCAGCAGAATTATTCTTTGCAATGTAAGATTTTGTTACAGTGGTTTCAATGTTTTATCATTTGGTGAAGAAGCAGAGGAAGATGAAAAAGAATATGTGATATTCATGTGATAACTCATGATCATTTAACTGATCCATAATTAAGCTCACAACCAGCTGTTGAACCACCTGGACATGCAAATAAAAAAAGGAAGTAAGACCACAGTAGTAGCGATTGGGAAAATGACGACGAAGTAAATTCAAGAAGAATTAGAAGTTGTAAAGAAAGAGAAAGAGTTAGTTTATTGTTTACATTATAACTATGTTACAGAAAGTAGGAATTTTTATTGACTGTCTCTTATATTTATATTTTCAGAGCAATGAAGGAAAGGATAAAAAATACATTGAGAGATACAGAAAAGGAACCGAAGAGAGTACAAAATTATAAAATAGATGATGTTGAAGATGATAAGGGTATAAAGAAAAATGAATAGGGAATAAAAAACTCCTTATGAGGTTTAGCACAAGAGATAGCCGAGGAGATGCACGATAAGAGGTATCAAGAATTATTACGATAACTCATGTATTCGAATAGAATCATTTATCATATGTCTGTGAATATTGTACATATATATATGGTCATTATAATGATAATTATTACGTGATATGTATTACGAA
>NW_016978514.1:0-509 GCF_001483705.2 Eufriesea mexicana | reverse complement strand
TCTCCTGACCTGAACTGAACCGACCTGACTTGTCCAGATGAGACCTGACCTGACCTGACTTGAATTGACCTGACTTGACCTGACCTGATCAGACCTGAGCTGACCTGACCATCCCCGACCTTGCCAGGCCTGACCTGACCTGTTGTGACCTGACATGACATGATCTGCACCGAAGTGAACTGACCTGAACTGACCTGACCTGACCAGACATGATCTGGCCTGGCTTGACCTTACCGGACCTGACCTGACCTGACATGACCTGACCTGAACTGACCTACCCGACGTGACCTGGGCTGACCACACCTGACTGATCTGACCTGACCTGACCTGACCATATACGATCTGGCCTGACCTGGCCTGACCTGAACTCACCGGACTCATCTGACCTGACCTGACCTGGCTTGACCTGGCCTGGCTTGACCTGGCCTGACCTGAACTGACCTGAACTGACCTTACCTGTCCTGACATGACCTGCACAAACTTGTCCTGACCTTGCCTGACCTGGCCTG
>NW_016978513.1:0-292 GCF_001483705.2 Eufriesea mexicana | reverse complement strand
CACGATTTTAGTCGAAAATCTCAATAAAATTGATTTTTCCGGCCAGATTCTACAGCATTGCAACAGCTATAGGACGCCAAAAGGAACTTTCCGTCATACTTATGCAAGGAAGCTAGCCCACAACGATATTAGCCGGAAATGCCAATAAAATTGAATTTTCCATCCAGCTTCAATAGCATTGCAATGCCTATAGCACGCCAGAAGAATCCTTCCCCCTTATTTATGCAAGAAAGGCAGCTCACCACTATATTAGACGAAAACGTCAATAAAATCGAATTTTCCAGCCGGATTC
>NW_016978512.1:0-279 GCF_001483705.2 Eufriesea mexicana | reverse complement strand
AAAATTCTATTTTATTGATATTTTCGACAAATATCGTGGTGAGCCGACATCGTTGCATAAATATGGAGGAAAGATTCTATTGCCACGCTATAGCCATTGCAGCGCAATAGAATCTTCCTGCTAAATACAATTTTATTGACATTTTCGGCTAATATCGTGGTGAGCGAACTTTCTTGTATAAATATGGAGGAAAGATACAATTCGCGTGCTATAGATATTGCAGTGCTATAGAATCTGCTTCGAAAATTCAATTTTATTGACATTTTCGGCTAATATCGT
>NW_016978511.1:0-801 GCF_001483705.2 Eufriesea mexicana | reverse complement strand
CGCGCTCTACTGCGCGCTAGCATGTCCAACTGCGATCTGGGGAAGGCAAAAATAGCGTTCTCGGCACGAAAGTTTGAGATTCGTTACGTTTGATTATGTTACCGTTTATTAGGTTGGGACGGGATATCTTCGACTATAGTGCAATAATCTGCTATTAGGTAGATATCTGCTTCCTACAGTGCTCTAATGACTTCATCCTGGCCCTCGGAAGGCCAGCAATATTGGTCTCGGCACGTTATGTTTTCATGTTACGCTCGGTTAGATTGGGTTAGGCAATGTTTGGTCAGCGTAGCTCTAGCTTCTGCGCTGTACGCTGCATTCGGTGGATGACTGTGCTCCTCTGCGCTCTAGTTTGCCCTGCTAGGATCTGGGGAGGGCAGAAATAACGGTCGCGGCACGTCAGCGTAAGTTAGGATACGGTCGGTTACTTTACGATTCCCCAGGTCAGGAGAGGGAAGCCATGGCTTTAGTGCTATAGTCTGCTTATAGGTGGATTTCTGCGCCCTACAGTGCTCTAACATTTTCGGCTTGGCACTGGCTAGGACAGCAGTGGTGGTCTGAGCACGTTATGATGAGTCAGGTTTCGTTCGGTTAGGTTGGGCCAGGCGAAGTTTGTTCAGCGCAACTTTAACTTATATGCTGTACACTGCTATTCTGTGCACTTCTGCCCTCCACTGTGCTCTACTATGTCCTGCTTGTCTCTGGGAAGGACAACAGTAGCTATCTCGGCACGTCAGATTGAGTCAGGCTATGAGTTGTTACGTTCTGTTGATTTGGGTTGGGCTTGGGTAGCTTCGACTT
>NW_016978510.1:0-876 GCF_001483705.2 Eufriesea mexicana | reverse complement strand
CGTTTCGATGTAAGTAGTTATAAATAGTTATAAGATAGATTCCTAGACTAAGACTCATGTGCGTGTTATCTGTACAAAGGTAAACTACCTAACTTCGAGCGAATATATCCACTCTATATTCATTCTCTCTCATCCTTGTCGTTACCTAAACAGAACATAATCGTTTTCGTGATAATCACGATCGTTCTTAAGTACCGACTGGCCTGCGCGACGTACGCCCGTGTAGTCGATAATTCAATGCTTCGTAAGTCATCGTCCGACCCAATGTCTATGGGTCATTCTCAAAAGCAAATGCGAAGGCATACCACTTGCCAAGCTTCAGGTGACCCGATTCTGGCAAACTGTGATGACAGAGGGCAGGAACGTGTTCCCTCCTGTCAAGCCTGACTGTCCAGCCATAGACGACTTATGGGCCCCAGTCAGTCAATGCTGAAGAAGTCAAAGCTGCCTTACTGGAGCTTTCGATTTGCCCAGGCCTGGACTGTCTCATCTCCTGGCAGCTTAGAGCAGTCCCAATTCTCACCTTGATCAGAATATTTAATCTGCTCCTGGTAGTTCGGTGGTTACCAATTATTGTTATGTATTTGTAAGCGATCTTAGACTAGACGGCGTAAACAGTCAGGCGACAGGCAGCCTCTCCGATAGTTTACGCTTTAAACGTTCGAACTCATCGATGTCGAGACGATCGGTCGAGGTGTGTCAAACCTTCTCGAGCCGAAGGACCGTGAGTAAAATAAGAACCTTTGATGAAGAAAGTCTTCTGGACTACTAGTCCTATCTCTTTATCCTTTTGCTACATATTATTATTTAGAAATTTGATTATATATCCTAAATAGATTACTCAAATAGACACCATTGTTCATAAAGACAATTTAC
>NW_016978509.1:0-516 GCF_001483705.2 Eufriesea mexicana | reverse complement strand
GGCCGGAAAATTCAATTTTATTTACATTTTCGACTAAAATCGTGTTGAGCTGACTTTCTTCCACAAATCAAGCGGAAAGATATTGTTGGTATGCTTTAGGCATTGCAATGCTATAGAATCTTGCGGGAAAATTCAATTTTATTTACATTTTCGACTAAAATCGTGTTGAGCTGACTTTCTTCCACAAATCAAGCGGAAAGATATTGTTGGTATGCTTTAGGCATTGCAATGCTATAGAATCTTGCGGGAAAATTCAATTTTATTTACATTTTCGACTAAAATCGTGTTGAGCTGACTTTCTTCCACAAATCAAGCGGAAAGATATTGTTGGTATGCTTTAGGCATTGCAATGCTATAGAATCTTGCGGGAAAATTCAATTTTATTGACATATTTTACTCATGTCGTGGTGAGATAACTTTCCTCCAAAAATAACGAGGACTGATGCAATTGGTGTGCTATAGCCATTTCAATGCTATAGAATCAGTCTGGAAAGATCAATTTTATTGACATTTTCG
>NW_016978508.1:0-4455 GCF_001483705.2 Eufriesea mexicana | reverse complement strand
CCTGGGGATCCTTGCCATTGGCCGATGACGAAAGCGATACGCCGGTGGCGCTCAGAAGAGGGAGGGCGATACGCTGGTGATACTCGGAAGAGGGAAGCCGGTGTGTTGCTGGATTCTCCTGGAGTGAAGCCGATACGCCGGTGGAACTCCTGGGGATGAAAGCGATACGCCGGTGAAACTCGGATGGGATGAACCGGCGTGTCGCCGGGACTCGGAAGGGTGCCGCCGCGGTCGCCCTAGTCATAACAACGAAAGAAATAAGATTTAGTAGAGGAGCACACCGAGGCGTGTTCGCCCGGTGGCCGCCAACAATGACAGCCGGATTGGATTACTATGACGACTTGGCATGTCTGTGGCTTTGAAATGGATACGAAAGGAGCAAAGGCAATTAGTATATTAACGTACTACAATGGATGATACAGAAGGAGCCTCGGACACAGGAGCTCCCGGCCCTGGAGCTCCTGTGGCGGATTCATCCGCTATTGATCGGAGGGCCATTGATGATGACCCCAGCAAGTCCCCGGTACATGAATTAGAAATAACGATCGATTTACCCCTCAGTGGTGTAATTAGTTGTGAGGCCTGTGCTAGAAGCAAAAAGCGCTTCCTACAGGAAGGTCAATGGGCCGAACACATGAGGTTGGCCCACCCCAAATACAAAGTATGGTGGAGGTGTGGATCTTGTAAAAAGGCTTTTGAAAAGCTGCATGGGTGTAGGTGCCACCTACCGAAATGTAAAGGCCCTAGACCTGAAAATAAGGAGGAACATAAATGCATGTTATGCGGAAGCGCTTTTAGTACGAAAATTGGATTATCCCAGCACGAAAGGCATGTACACCCTGGCATCAGAAACATTAAGCGGGCTGAAGCAGCCAAGCCCAAGCCAGTCGGTACAACAACTAGAGCCACCGCATGGTCGAAGGAGGAGGTAGACCTTCTAATTACACTGGACGAAAAGTTCCACAAAGAACGATTCCCTAACGTAAAGATACGGGAATATATTCCAAATAAGACCTTAAAACAAATTAGTGATAAGCGGAGGCTCTTACCCACTAAGGGGAACAACAATAACAAAGACGCCAATAAAAGCACCGACTCTTCCTCTAACTACGAGTCGACTACTGAAGAGGCCCCAAGCCCAGCTGGGGCCTCAAACAATGACTGGAAAGAAGCCTTCAGAAAAGAGATCAACACAGGAAGGCTAGAGGAACAACATGATCTCTACGAGATAGAGAAAATGATCATTGAAGCGGCTAATGGAGGAGAGCCGGATGCCAATGGTATCGAGAAAATATTACTACAAATAACTGAGAAAGTAAAAGAGGGCTCTGCCGAAAGGACTGGCGGCAGAAGGAGAGGCGAGAAGAAGGCAAACAAAAGACCTAGCAAAAAGAAGAGCGACCGCACTCGCCTTTCCACATTCGAATATTCTCGATACCAGGAATTATACAATAAATGCCCTCGAAAGCTGGTAGATATGGCGGTCGCCGGTATAGGGTTGGAAGCAGGGAAGCAGGTGAAGCTTCCTGATAGAGCTGACATTGAGGAGCTCTACGGAAGCCTGTGGGGAAGTCTTGGACCATCCACAGGTATTCCGAAACTTGGAGGGGGCCCGAGTCCACCTATACCGTTAGAAGAGATATGGAGACCCATCTCCATAGTGGAGCTAGTTGATAAGATGAAAAAGACAAAGACTGACACAGCCCCCGGCGTCGATGGCGTCACTAAGACCCACCTACGGAAAAATGGAGCTCTGCATGTCTTAATGAAATTCTACAATCTACTCATGTTATATATGTATTTCCCGAGGCAGTGGTGCCAAAATCGCACCACCTTGATTCCAAAGCCAGGGAAGGATACCAAAGATATCAAAAACTGGAGACCAATAACTATTGGCTCCCTAATGAGTAGAATATTTTCATCGATGATAGACAAAAGACTAAGATGGAAAATTAAAAACCACATCCGGCAAAAAGGTTTTACCCGCGAAGACGGGTGTAAACATAATATTTCAATATTGAGCAGAGCCCTGACTGAAATGAAGGAGCGCAGTGGTGGGGTAGTGACGATCGTCGACGTCTCCAAGGCATTCGATACCGTGCCTCATGCAGCTATTGGAGATGGGTTAAAGTTGAAAGGCATTCCGGCAGCCGTCACCAATTATATTTTATCCATGTACGACGGCTGCCAAACAAAGATAAGAACAAGGGAGGACGATATACAGATTAATTTGAAAAGGGGAGTCAAACAAGGAGACCCCTTGTCCCCCTTGATTTTTAATATAATCCTAGATCCGATAATCGGATCCATTGAAGAGGCGACGGAGGGCATATTAACGGGAGATGAGAGAGTCCCCGTATTGGCTTTCGCGGACGACCTGGTACTGCTGGGCAATAGCGAGAGTGAGGCAGCCGAGCAGCTAAAGATGCTGGACAAGTATCTGAGGCGGCTCGGCATGTCCATTCAAGCTAATAAGTGCTCAGCGTTCCGGGTTGTCCGAAAAAGCAAGACATGGCACATACAGGACCCGAAGCTTACAATCGAAAAGCAGGCTATTCCATGTTCGGGTCCTGATGATATTTTTAAATACCTTGGCGTAACTATCAGCCCCTGGAGGGGCTTGCAGCGCATTGACATCAACAAGGTAACATCGAGTTTAAGAAACGTGGTAAAAATGAAACTAAAACCTCACCAGAAAATTAATCTCATAAGGACGCACTTGCTGCCAAAATTTATCCACGAAATGGTAGCTAGTTCGCCACCGCTACATACTCTAGAGACCCTAGACCATGAAGCAAAGCAAATAATAAAACAAATCCTCCACCTACATCCGTCAACGACGGATGGGATAATATATACTAACAAAATAAATGGGGGACTAGGGATACAAAAGGTGGCGGACATAGTTAGAATTGCGAAAATGAAAAGTGGCCTCCGTATGATGAGCAGCGAAGATAACGCAGTTCGAGAAGCATATAAAAATGAAGAAGGCACAATATTAAAATATGCTAAGTCGTTGCGAATGGAGTGGCCAACTACTGGTGAGGAGATTGAAAAGGTGCGCGCAAGCCTCCAACAGGGGCATTCAGAGAGATGGGGAGCTCTCTCATCCCAAGGGCAGGGCGTCGATTGTTTCACAAATGATAAGTACGGTAACGCATGGCTTTACACACCGTCATTACTAAAGCCATCAAGATACATCGACGCCCTGAAGCTTAGAACAAACACTTACGGCACGAGAGTAGCTCTGAAAAGAGTGAACAAGGAGATCGACCCGATATGTAGACGGTGTAAGGGTCAAATCGAAACATTAGCACACATTGTGGGTAATTGTATATTCACAAAGCCATCTAGAATACGGCGACACAACGAAATAGTTAACCTTAAAGAGTGTCCAAAAGACACGCGGTATACAAGGAGGCTACCATAAGTGTCGTCGGCGAACTGAAGAAGCCTGATTTGGTCATTGACGACCATAAAAGGCTTCGGGTCGTCGACGTCACGGTAAGGTACGAAGACAAGGGTAGCCTCAAAAAGGCAGCAAAAGATAAAATAGAGAAATATAAAGATACCGCCAAATACCTAAGACAAAGGCTAAATAGAGAAGGAGCTGAAGTGTTGCCGATTGTAGTTGGCAGCAGGGGGGCTATGCCCCCCGCAACTGTGAGAAATCTCAAAACCCTGGGGCTACGTGCCGAGGATATCAAAACGATATCTCTTATAGCCCTCCGCTCGTCAATCGAGATTGCTAATAAATTTATAGACTATGACTATATAATATAGTCAATAGAAAATTTTAAGAATTTACATAAGTTTTAACTTATGTATTATATTATTTGACTTATGCTTTTATTATATTTTAAATTTAATTAATTAATTTATTTATTTATTTATTCATTTTAACGATGGACTTACCTATTTATTTATATATTTATTATTTTACTGTTCGACTGCCTTCGGGCTGCAAAATTTTACCGCATGACCAAGCCCTATGGGCTAGAGAAAATTTTAAATAAAGACATGGCCTAGGGCCACGAAACAATTTTACATATGAACGAAGCAGCTGCCAGCTGAAAAGAAAAATTAGCCCGGTTGGCCGTTTACACCAACCGGTGCGAGTCCTCGCTATGCTATTGCATAGTAGGGCGCGGGGCGGGTTCTATGCATGGAGAACCCGGGGCGACGCCTCCGCGCGGCATTCCCTGGACGCACACCTCGGTGTGCGACGAAGCTCGCCTCCCGAAAGGGTCCCCGTTCCTAATTTTTCCAAGTCCGTGGGCAGATCTCTTGGCAGCCAAGCTGGAAAGTAGGCTCGCGGAACATAATTCATTCAGGCTAAGTTATTGTTATAGCCTTACGTGGGGCCAAACACGGAAGTCTACCGTATCTTTTCGAGATCCGGTACAGAGTCTAGCCAAATGCCTCGTCATCTAATTAGTGACGCGCATGAATGGA
>NW_016978507.1:0-477 GCF_001483705.2 Eufriesea mexicana | reverse complement strand
GTATGGATGGTTGGATGTACCAGTAGATGGATGTATGGTTGGATGTATGTATCGATGTATGTATGGATGTATGTATGTATGTATGTATGGTTGTGTGGATGTATGGATGGATGGATTTATGGATGTGTGGATGTATTAATCTACGGATGGGTGGATGTATGGATGGATATATGTATGGATTGATGGGTGTATGGACGGGTACTTGTATGAATGGATGGATGTGTGGATCGATAGATGTATGGACCGGTGGATGTATGGATGGATGGATGTATGTAAAGGTGGATGTATGGATGGATGTATGAATGGATCAATGGTTGGGTGGATGGATGGACGTATGGATGGATTGACGTATGAATGAACGGATGAACGGATGTATGGATGCACGGATGTGTGAATGTATGAATGGATGTATGAATCGATGGATGGATTTATCGAATGATGGACGTACGAATGGATGCATTTATGGATGTATGGATG
>NW_016978506.1:0-297 GCF_001483705.2 Eufriesea mexicana | reverse complement strand
CAAACGTAGAATAACTAAACCTAACCTGCCGCGACCCCTATTGCTGGACACCACAGAGCCAAGAAGAAAATAATAGCGGAGATCCGTGCCTACAAATACACAAAGCCGCAGAAAAGTCGATGTAACAATACCAAACCTGTCCGATACTAGCAAAGCCATGCGTAACCTAGCAAAACCTATCGAGCCCTGACAACCGTTGCTGCCCCCCCAGAGACGAGCAGAGTGTAATATAGAACAGTAGAGCGCAGACAGCCACCAAATAGCAACGTATAGCACAAAGATCAAAGATACACTGAC
>NW_016978505.1:0-572 GCF_001483705.2 Eufriesea mexicana | reverse complement strand
ACATACATGTATACATCCATTCATCCATCCATTTATACATGCATCCATCCATACATCCATCGACACATACCTTCATACATACATCTACACATACATCCATCCATCCATAGATCCATCTGTTCAAAAATACATCCTTCCAAACAACCATCCATCCATCCATACATCCATCCTTCCATACATCCATCCATAAATACATCCTCCCATTAATACATCCATCGACCCTTACATCCATCCATTCATACATCCATCAACCGACACATCCATCCATCCATACATCCATTCTTCCATACATCTTTGCATCCATACAACCACCCATCCATATATCCATGTATCCATACATTCATTCTCATCCAACCATACATTCATACATTCATCAATACATACATCCATCCATCCATACATACATAGTTCCATTCATTCATACATACGTACATCCATACTTCCTTACATTCACACATACATACATCAGTACATCCAATACATTTGTGCATCCATACATCCATACATCGAAACATACATACATTCATACATCCATTCATCCACCCATTCATCCATATATCCATCCATACATC
>NW_016978504.1:0-840 GCF_001483705.2 Eufriesea mexicana | reverse complement strand
GCATGGATGTATGTATGAATGTATGTATGAATGAGTGTATGAGAGTATGTATGGATATATGTATGGGTGTACGTATGGTTGGATGGATGTATTAATGCTTGGATGGAAGTTCGGATTGATGGATTAATGGATACATGGATGTGTGGATGTATGGTTGAATGTACGGATGGATGTATGTATGGATGAACGTATGGATGTATGTATAGATGTATGTCTGGATGTATGGATGTATAGATGTATGGAAGGGTGGCTTTATGGAGGGATGTGTGTATGGATGTATGTATGGAAGAATGTATCTGTGTACGTATGGATATATGTATCGATGTGTGTGGATGTATGGATGGGTGGATGGATGGATTGTTGTATGTATGTATGGATCGTTGGATGTATGGATGGCTGGATGTATGGATGGATGGATGTATGAAAGATTATGGTAGGATGGCTCTATGGATGGATGGGTGTATGGATGGTTTGAGGTATGGATGGACGGATGTACGTATGAATGTGTGTATGGATGTATATATGTATGGATATATGGATGGATGTATTGATGTATATATGTATGGATATATGGATGGATGGAAGTATCGATGGATGGCAGTAGGGATGGTATTATTTATGGATCTATGGATGTGCGGATGTAAAGATGTGTGGATGGATGTATATATGGATGTATGTGTATGGATGTATGTATGTATGTATGGATGGATGTACGAATGTATGGATGTTACAGATGTGTGGATGTATGGATGTATATATGTATGGATGTATGGATGCATGGATGAATGAATGGATGGATGTATGGATGGATAGATGTATGGATCTATATATGGATGGATG
>NW_016978503.1:0-544 GCF_001483705.2 Eufriesea mexicana | reverse complement strand
TAAGGAGGAACGATCCTTCTGGAGCTATATAGCCATTGCAATGCAGTAGAATCTGGCAGGAAAGTACAATTTTATTGACATTTTAGACTAATATCGTGGAGAGCTAACTTTCTTGCATAAATACGGAGGAAAGATTCCTATTCTTTTGGCGTGCTATAGCCATTGCAATGCTCTGGAATCTGGCTGGAAACTGCAATTTTTTTGACAGTTTCGACTAATATCGTGGTGAGCTAGCTTCCTTGCATAATCATGGAAGAAAGATCCATTTGGCGTACTATAGCCATTGCAATGCTGAAGAATCTGGCTGGAAATTCAATTTTATTGACATTTTTAACTATTATCGTGGTGAGTTAACATTCTTGCTTAAATAGGAATGAAAGATTCTATTGGCGTGCCATAGGCATTGCAATGCTATAGGATCTGAATTGAAAATTCAATTTTATCGACATTTTCATCTAATACCGTTGTGCGCTACCTATCCTGCATAAACAAGGAGGAAGGATTCTTTCGGCGTGCTATAGCCATTGCAATGACATAGAATGAG
>NW_016978502.1:0-490 GCF_001483705.2 Eufriesea mexicana | reverse complement strand
ACATGACCCCACCAGTCCTAACCTAAACTAACTTCACCTAACCTAACACATCCTACCCTAACCCAACCTATCCAACCCTAACCCAACATAACCTAACATAACCTAACCTAATTTCACAAAACCTAACGTAACCTACCTAACCAAGCTTCACCTATCCGAACCTAACATAACGAAACCTAACCTAACCTAACCTAACACACGCTGATGTGACCTGACCGTACCGAACCTAACCTAACCTAACCCGATCTAACCTATTAACCACACTTGAGCTGGCCCAACCGACGTAACATGACCTCTCTTAACCTAGCCTAGCCTAACCCAACGTAGCCTAACCTAACCTAACCTCACAAAACGTAACGAAACCTACCCAACCAAACTTTGCCTATACGAACCCAGCGTAATGATACGTAACCTAACCAAACCTAATCTAACCTAAATTAACGCAACCAAACCTAACTTAACCTAGCCTAGCCTAAACTAATACATCCCA
>NW_016978501.1:0-1056 GCF_001483705.2 Eufriesea mexicana | reverse complement strand
TTGTATCGTTGTATGTATGGTCGTATGTACGGATGTATAGATGTATGTGTGGATGTATGCATGGATGGACGTGTGGATGGATGCATGTATCGATGGGTGGGCGTATGGATGGATGTATGGTTGGATGCATGGATGTATGTATCTATGTATGTATGGTTGCACGTACGGACCAATGTATGGATGTATGTCTGTTTGTATGTACGGTTGTATGTATGTATGGATGTATGGACGGATGGATGGGTGGATGGATGGATGGATGGATGTACGGATGGTCTGAGGTATGGATCGTCGTACTTACGTATGTATGGATATATGCATGTATACGTGTATGAGTGTATGGGTGTGATCTTTGTATCGATGGATGGAAGTACGGATGGTAGGATTTATGGATGTATGGGTGTGTGGATGTATGGATGTATGGATGTCCGGATGTATGGATGTACGTATGAATTGATGTACGGATGTATGGATGTATGGATGAATGGATGTAAGGATGTATGGATGTATGGTTGGATGGATGGATTGTTGCATGGATGTATGGATGTCCGGATGTATGGATGTGTGGATGTGTGTATTGATGTATGTATGGATGTATGGATGGATGGATGGATTAATGGATCCATGGATGTATGTATGGGTGGATTTATGGAGAGATGTATGTATGGAAGAATGGATGTATGGATGGACGGATGTATGGATGGATGGATGTGAGCATGTGTGTCTGTATGAATGTTTGGGTGTATGGATGTATGCATGTATGGATGTATGGATGTATGGATGTATTGATGTATGGAAGTACGAATGTATGGATGAACGTTTGAGTTGATGTACGGATGTACGGATGTATGGATTAATGGATGTATGGATGTGTGGATGTATGCATGGATGGATTTATGTATTGATGTATGTACGGATGTATCGATTGATGGAAGGATTGTTGCATGGCTGTATGGATGTACGGATATATGGATGTATGTATGTATGTATTGATGCATGTATGGATGTATGGATGGATGGATGTTTGGATGGATTGAAGTAAGGGTGGACGGGTATACG
>NW_016978500.1:0-700 GCF_001483705.2 Eufriesea mexicana | reverse complement strand
TTTTTTCCTTTATTCGTGGCATCAACGAAGTTATGGACGCCGCTACGTTGCAGCTAGGAGAAGGACGGTGCCCGTTGTCTTCCGCGGAGCCGCCCGCCTACCCAGCGAGGGATACCTGGGACGAGGGTCGCACCACAATGCGAGCGGCGGAGCAGGGGCTCGCAACCCGTACAGTGGCAATCATCCCGCGGAAGACGGACAATTTACCGAGGAGTGAATATTTCGTGGCATCAACGAAGTTATGGACGCCGCTACGTTGCAGCTAGGAGAAGGACGGTGCCCGTTGTCTGCCGCGGAGCCGCCCGCCTACCCAGCGAGGGATACCTGGGACGAGGGTCGCACCACAATGCGAGCGGCGGAGCAGGGGCTCGCAACCCGTACAGTGGCAATCATCCCGGGGAAGACGGACAATTTACCGAGGAGTGAAGGTACGGTTGTAGTTAGTGGTGTCGACGCGGCTCCAGTGGAGCTGCCTTCGTCGAAGGACAGGGCAATTAGCCCTACTGCACGTGCTACGATGCGCCTGACTCGTAGCACCGCATTGCGTAAGGCGCTGCCGGCGGACCTCGAGGGGGAGTGCTCCTCCTTCGCAGGTGCCGTCTGCGCCACGGGCGACGGCGAAACGTCGTCTCCGTGTGTGCACCCGCGAAGACGGCGAAGCGCTCGCGGAGGGCGGCGTTGGAGGTGTATGACCCATTCA
>NW_016978499.1:0-774 GCF_001483705.2 Eufriesea mexicana | reverse complement strand
TAGGGTGTAGTCATAGGTATCAGTTGATAGATCATCTCTATTTCGAGATTCTCAAATTCTGATAGAGTGTTTCGTTGTGTTAGACGTTTGATAGGATCATAGGTATCAGTTGATAGAACACCTCCATTTGGAGATTATTTAGTTCTAATCGAATGTTTCAGTGTGTCAGTCAATTGATAGGTGGATGCATGTTTTATTGTTGATTTGGTTAGGCTTGTGACGAATTTAGGCTGTCTAATTAGGGTGTAGTCATAGGTATCAGTTGATAGATCATCTCTATTTGGAGATTCTTTAACCCTTTGACTACAGCAAACTTTGAAACACACCAGCCATATCATACAATAGGAATCCATTTGCGACGTACACCAAGAACGGCAAAACCTTTCGTTAGGTATGCATTTCTGAGAAATTATTGTATATTCAAGTAATAATAAAAGCACTATATTCCACTACATTAAAACAACGTTATTTATTTCTTCTTATTCTGCATTAAATTGTTACTGTATATATTTAAAATTTAACAGCAAAGGAGACTTTTGTGTGCTTTTAGACGTCCACAGTATCATAAGTGTAAGATTTCTGAACGCCTTTAGGCTCCCACAGTAGTCAAAGGTTAATTAAGTTAATTCTGATCGAATGTTTCAGTGTGCTAGTCTTTTGATATGGGTGGATGGATGTTATATTGTTGATTTGGTTAGGCTTATCACGAATTTAGGCTATCTAGTTAGGCTATCTAGTGTAGTCATAGGTATCAGTTGATTGATCATCTCCATT
>NW_016978498.1:0-286 GCF_001483705.2 Eufriesea mexicana | reverse complement strand
TACACTTCTCTAATATGTTCTGGTTGGCTCTGGGGATGCCAGCAACAGTTGACTCGGCACGTTGGTCTGAGTTAGGTTACGTTTGGTCATGATAGGTTATTCTGGGTTAGGTTAGGATAGCACTGACACTTCTGCTATCCATTGACATTCTTTGGACTCCTGCGCTCTACTCTCCTTTAATATGTTCTGCTTTTCGTTGGGAAGGCCAGTAATATTGTTCTCGGCTCGTTAGGTTTGGTTAGTCTACGCTTGTTTGGTACATGTTGGGCCAAGTAATGTTAGGGTA
>NW_016978497.1:0-729 GCF_001483705.2 Eufriesea mexicana | reverse complement strand
CTAGCCTATCCGAACGGAACCTAATGCAGCCTAACGTGCCACGACCACTATTACTCACCTCCCGAGAGTCGAGCAGAGTATAGTAGAGCAAAGTAGGGCGCAGAATACAATGTATAGCAGTGTACAGTACAAACGTCAAAGAAATCCTAACCAAGCCTCCCTTACTTTACCAGACGGCCCGAAACACAAGTCAACCTAACGTATTAACGTGCCTGGACCGCAAATACTTGCCACCCCTGGGAAAAGCAGCGCATATTAGAGCGCAGTAGAGGGAAATTTCCACTGTATAACAGTGTACGGCACAAAAGTTTAATCCATTCTATCCTAATTTCACCAAACGCGTCATAAGCAAACGTAGACGGACTCACACTAAAGTGCCAATACAACTAGTACAGGATTCCACGGAGCCAAGCAGAATACACTAGAACACAGCAGAGCGCAGAAATCCATCGCACTGCAGTGTATAGCACAGAAGTCTAACACATCCTGACCTAAGCTGTCCTAACCTGACATATCGAAACGTAGAGTAGCACACCATAACGTGACCAGACCAATATTGCTGGCATTCCCAGATCCATGCGGAACTCATTAGAGCACATTGGTAGGCATGAATCCACCGAATAGCTGTGTATAGTGCAAAAGTCAAGGCTGTCACGTCCTAACCTATCCAAACATAACATAGGCGCATGTAACATATCTGAATCTGACGCGCCCAGGCCACCATTACTG
>NW_016978496.1:0-872 GCF_001483705.2 Eufriesea mexicana | reverse complement strand
GGCCTGTATGGGTGGATGGATGAATGGAAGGATTGATGTATGTATCGACGGATTTACGTATGTGTGGATGCATGAATGTATCGATGAATGGATGCATGTATGTACGAATATATCGATGTGCTTGCGTGGATGTGTGGAAGTGTGGGTGGATGAATGGACGTGTGGATGGACTGAAGTGTGGGTGGAAGGATGGAAGGATGAACGGATGAATGGATGGATGGATGGGTGTATGGAAGGATGGATATATAGATGTATGTATGGATGTATGGATGTATGTACGTATGGATGTGCGAATGTATGTATGTACGGATGTATGGATGTATGGATGTTTAAACGTATGGATTTATGGATGGATGGATGTATGAGTGGATGGATGTATGGATGGACGGATGTATGTATGGATGTATGTATGGTTGTATGCATGTATGGATGGATGGCTTTATGTGTGTGTGGTTGTATGAATGTATGGATGGATGGATGTATGGATGGATAGATGTAGGGATCAATGGACGTATGGATGGGTGCTAGTATGGATGGATGGATGTATGGTTCGAAGGTCCTATGGATGGATGTATGTGTGGATGGCAGGATATTTGGATGGATGGATGTATTGATGGGCAGGTGTATGGATGCAAGAATCTATGGTTGTATAGATGTATGTATGTAGGGATGTATGTATGTGTGGATGTATGTATGTATGGATGTATGGATGGATGGACGTATAGAACGATAGAACTACGAATGGATGCATTTATGGATGTATGGCTGTGTGGATGTGTGGATGTATGAATCGTTGGATGTATGCCTGTATGGATGTATGGATTGACGGATGTTCGTACGTATGGATGTGTGGATGTATATATGTTTGCATG
>NW_016978495.1:0-567 GCF_001483705.2 Eufriesea mexicana | reverse complement strand
TTGGATACATTAGGACAGGTTTGCATCGACTTTTGTGCTATACACTGCTCTTCGGGGGATTTCTGCGCTCTAGCGTGCTCTAGTATGTCCTGCTTGGCTCTGGAAATGTCAACAACGGAGGTTTATGCACGTTGGGTAAAGTTAGGTTACGTTTGGCTTTACTATGTTCGGTTATGTTAGGCCAGGATATGTATGACTCTTGTGCTGTACACTGCCATTCGGTAGGTCTCTGTGCTCTTCTGTGATCTGATATTCCATTCATTGCTCTGGAATTCTAGAAATGGTGGCCGCGGCAAGTTAGCATGTGTTAGCTTCCGTTTGATCAGGTTACGTTTGTTCAGGATTGGTTAGGTTATATTTAACCGTCGTGCTGTATACTGCCACAATATGGACCTGCGAGATCTACTGTACTCTATGATATTCAGCTTGCATCTGGGGTGGCCGGCAATAGTGGTCGCGGCACGTTAGGTCTGGTTACCCTACGTTTGGATAGGTTAGGTTAGCCATGGCTAGGTTAGGGTATGTTTGACTTTTGTGCTGTACATTGCTATTTGGCCGCGTTCTGCG
>NW_016978494.1:0-302 GCF_001483705.2 Eufriesea mexicana | reverse complement strand
CTGCACAGAGCCGAGCATAGCATGAAAGAGCGCAGAAATCCATTGAATCGCAGTGTATAGCAGAATATTCAAAGCTAAACAAACTTAAAACAAGCAAACATAACCTAACGGAACGTAGAACAACTAAGCATGACTTGCCGCGACCACTATCGCTGTGCTCCCCAGGGACAAGCACAGCTCAGTTGAGCACAGTAGAACGCAGAAAGCTCCCAAATAGCAGTGCATATAACAAAAACCAGCGGTACCAGAATTAACCTGACCTAACCTTACATGACCATGCGCAGACTAATTAAACTAACGGG
>NW_016978493.1:0-1217 GCF_001483705.2 Eufriesea mexicana | reverse complement strand
TTAGCTGAGAGATGATTTAAACGATGAGGACAATGCTTAAATTGTGGAACCCGAATGTGTAATGAATATTGCCATGCGAAGCAACATAGAAACATCAGCAACGGTAAAGTATGTTCGTATGCAAGATGTATCAACCGATAAATTGCTGTCGCAAAACGAAACCATTAGGGCGATGGAAAGTCAGCGAGTAACTTACATATAAGTATCAGGATAATAATACAAAAACTATTCCAATCATGAGAGTAAAGTTCACAGACTGAAATCCAAGAAGGGTCCATACGTAATCCGACAAAGGTGATCTCATGTTCCCCGCTATGTTAACATGCTTGTTTAGCTTAAGTGATGACTATATGGTAATAACTGAAATAGAAGTAACTTCACGTGAAATATGAATCGAAGTTCTCCTGTTTTTCTATTCTTATTTCACCATAAATGGCAACAACCGAAATCCATAAGGACATAAAGAAATGTCTCCAAGTGTTGCGTGTTCATCGCGCGAATTTTTCGAAGCGCAAATTGTTAATAACAATAAACGTTACACTGAAGGCAAAAGCGTGCCGAGAGGACCATCACTGGAGAGTGAAGAGCGAGGATCGTGATACGAGAAGAGTGTGATTGGCGCGAGCGTGGCCTAGCTCCTTCCTTCGCTACTGCGGCTCCCTCGCGCGCTTTGGTCTAGTCGGGAGCTGTGTACTTAGAATCGGGACGCGTAATCACGGCCATTACAAGAAGCCTTGGCGCTGGAGAATTAGATGCACGGGTCTTGCGACCTTGTTATAATATGGTTATAATATGTCCGTCCTGGATCACACTTATTCTATAGGTTCTTATGTTTATGGAGTACAAGACCATTATTGGATCGCGCTAGTGCTATAGATTCTTTTACTTAATTAGTATGGTAAATTCAATGTGGCAGGCTATGCTTATGAGTAGAGATGGCAGACGACACAAATGAACCCAAACTCCGCTTAAGTTGCATGAAGTGTGGGATATTGCCAAAATAAGGCTATTCGGTGCAGATCTGAAGAAGTAGTAAAGCTTTGCAGCAGAAAATCGAATGTTATCATAACATTCGCTTAACCTTTTTTCCGTGCAGTTATAAAGCAGTAGTAAATCTTCGCCCAGAAATTGCAAAATTCTCAAAATTTCGCTGAAACCGCGATCAAACAACACTGCAATTGCTGGAAATGTGTGACATTACTGGAATAGTGTTACTA
>NW_016978492.1:0-558 GCF_001483705.2 Eufriesea mexicana | reverse complement strand
CTGTGTATCCTACAAAAGTGAAAGATATCCCAACCTATCCCAGCAAACATAACCTAACCAAACTTAACCTAACACATCTTAAAGCGCCGCGGCCCCTATTTCTGGTATTCCCAGAGCAAAGCGTGGAATATTATATCACAGAAGAGAGCAGTAATCCACCGATTAGCGGCGTACAGCAGAAAAGTCGATGCTACGCCCTCCTAACCTAACCCAGCATAAAACATGCAAACGTATCCTGACTCAACCTAACGTGCCTAGACCACAATTGCTTACCTCCCCAGAGCAAAGCATAGTATACCAGAACACAGGAGGGGGCAGAAATCCGCCGCACTTACGTGCAAGGCACAAAAGTCGAAGACATCCTAACAAAACTTAACATTACCTGGCCTAACCAAACGTGACATATCTCAGTCGAACTTGCCACGGCCGCCATTGCTGGCATCCACAGATTCAAGCAGACGCATGTAGGGCAATGCAGTGCACAGGTATCGGCCGAATAGCAGTGTACAGCGCAAGAGACAAAGTCATCCTAGCAAAACTTAACCTAACCTGACCTAA
>NW_016978491.1:0-3306 GCF_001483705.2 Eufriesea mexicana | reverse complement strand
TCCCAAACTAGCCAATTGTAACCTAAACGAACGTAACAAGACTCAACCTAACGTGACTAGACCACTGTTGCTGGTCTACCCATAGCCAAGCAGAGCGAATAACGGCACAGTAGAGCACAGGAATCCGACTAATAGCAGTGTATAGCGCAAAAGTCGAAGATGCACTCCCGTAACCTATCCAAACGTATAAAAATCAAACGTAGCTTATCGTAACTTAAAGTGCCGAGACCACTGTAACAGGAATCCCAAGAGCCAAGCAGAATACACTAGAGCACAGTAGAGATTAGAAATTCGCAGTATTGCTTTGTTGGAACAGAGGTCAAGTACATCCTAACCTAACCCAACATAACCTTCTCTAACCAAACGTAATGTAACACACCCTGACATGCCTCGAACACCGTTTCTGGCCTCCCCAGAGCAAAGCAGAGCATATTAGGTCGCAGTAGAGCCCAGGAATCCAGCGAGCAGCAGTGTACAGCACAAAAGTGAAAGCTGCCTTGTCTCAACATAACCTAACATTAAATATCCACACGTAACATAACTCCACCTAGCGTGCCTAGACCACTATTGCTGAACTCGGCTGAGCCGACCAGAATGTACAAGGGCACAGTAAAGCGCCGAAACCCGCCGCACTGCAGTGTAAAGCACAAAAGTAGAAGATATTCCAGCCTAACAAGTCCTGACATGAGAGAACCGAACGTAGTCTGACTCAACATAACGTGCCAAGACCACAATTGCTGGCCTACACAGCGCTAATCAGTGCATATTAGAGCACACTAGAGCGCAGAAATCCATCGTATAGCAGTGTACGGCACAAAAGAGAAAGCTTTCCTATCCTAAACTAACCAAACGTAGCATAAGCGTACGCACCGTAACGCCACCTGAGGTGACACGGCTGCTATTGCTGGCCTCACGAGACCTAACCAGCGTACAGCAGAGCAATGTAGAACGCTGGAATATTCCGAATAGCAGTGAAATGCTCAAAAGGCAAAGATATCCTTATCAAACCAAACCAAACCAAACCTAACAGAACGTAACATAATTCAACCTAACGAGCTGACAGCACTATTCCTGGCGTCCACGGAGACAAGTAGAGCGTGATAGCGCGCAGAAGAGCACAGAAGTCCATAGGATAGAAGTGTATAGCACAGAAGTCAAAGCCATAGTAGCCAAACTTAACTAAAACGTACCCTGACCAAACGCGACGTAGCTGCGACAAATGTGACACGTCCGCCATTGCTGTCATGCCCAGAGGCAAGCAGATGCTAATAGAGGGTGCAGAGTGCAGATATCGACGGAATAACAGTGAATGACGAAAAGGCCAATGCAATCCAAACCAAGCACAGCTTAACCAAACCCAACCAATCTCAACATATTTCAACCAAACCTGCAACGACCGCCATTACTGGTCTGCCCACAGACAAGCAGATGGTAGTGGAGCACCGCAGTGCACAGATATCGACCAAAAAGCAGTTTATAGCACAAGAGTCAAAGATAGACAAACCAAATATATCCGAACCTAGCCAAGTCATGCGTAACGGGTCTCAACCTTGCGTGCCGGGACCACCGTTGCTGACCTGCCCAGAACCAGGCAGAACGTACTACAGCGACGTAGAGCGCAGAAATTCATCGTATAGCAGTGTATGGCACAAAATTTGATGCCATCCTCTACGACCCTAACCAATCGTAACATTACCAAGCGCAGCCTAACCTAACCTAACGTGCCGTGACCACTATTGCTGGCCTGCCCAGAGTCGAGCAGAGTATATTACAGCACAGTAGAGCGCAGAAATCCGCCGAATATCAGTGTATAGCGCAAAAGTCAAAGCCATGGTTTCCTACCATAACCGAACGTAACATAACCAACCGTAGCGTATCTCAACCTAATGGGAGGAGACCAGTGTCACTGGACACCCCAGATACGTGCAGAATATGGTAGGGCAATGTAGAGCGTAGAAATCCACCGAATATCAGGGTGTAGCGCAAATGTCAAAGACAACCTGTCCAAACTTAGCCTACCATATTATAAACGAACGTGGCATAACAAAACTCAGCGTGCCGCGACCACAATTGCTGGCGTCCCCAGAGGCAAGCAGGATATGATAGAGCAATGCAGAGGCTAGAAGTCCATAGCATTGCTGAGTTGAGCACAAATGTCGCAGCCATCATAACCAAGCACAAAATAACACAAAACGACCAAACGCAATATAACTCAACTTAACGTGCCGCAACCCCTATAGCTGTCCTCCAAAGGGCGAAGCAGATCAAAACAGAGGAGAGTGGAGCGCAGAAATCCTCACAATCGCAGTGTACAGCAGAAGAGTAGAAGTTATCCGAACCAAACCATGGCGAACATAACATAACCAAACGAAGCGTACCTCAAACTAAATGGCGAGACCACTATTACTGGCCTCCCCGGAGCCAAGCAGAACCTACTAGAGCATAGCAAAGGGCAAAAACCTTCCGTATTTCTGTGCGCAGCACAAAAGTCAAAGATACCTTACCCTAATTCAAACAAACCCAACCTAGCCAGACGAAACCTAACAGTACCTAACGCGCCGCGGTCACGGTTTCTGGCCTCCCCAGAGAAAAGCAGAGCATATTAGATGACAGTAGTGCGCAGAAATCCACCGAACAGTAGTCTACGGCACAAAAGTGAAAGGTATGCTGGCCTAACCTAACCAAACATAGCAGAATCGAACGAAACATAACTCCACCTAACCGACCTACACCACTATTGCTGACCTCCAAGCAGAATGTACTACAGCATAGTAGATCACAGACATCTGCGGCATTTCGGTGTAGAACGCAAAGGTCAATGATATACTTTCCTGACTTGACCTAACCTAAGAAAACCAAACGCTGCGTATCCAAGCGTAGCGTGCCGAGGCCACACTTGCTGTCTTTTCCTGCTTCAGGTTGAACACACCAGATCACGGCGGAGCGTCCAATGTAACCGAATAGCAGTGTATAGCACAAAGGTCAAAGCTACCCTCTCCTAAGCTAACCAATCGTAACATACCCAACCTA
This sequence comes from Eufriesea mexicana, assembly GCF_001483705.2. Lineage (NCBI taxonomy): Eukaryota > Metazoa > Arthropoda > Insecta > Hymenoptera > Apidae > Eufriesea > Eufriesea mexicana. The sequence goes on along the minus strand of NW_016978491.1, from coordinate 276 downwards.
GACCTAACACATCTTAACTTGCTGCTACCACTATTGCTGGCCTCCCCAGTATCGTGCGTAATATAGTACAGCACAGTAAAGCGCAGAAACCCACCGAATAACGGTCTGTGCCAAGATAGTCAATGGTATCCAAACCTAGCCCAAACGAACGTAACCTTAAAAAACGTAGCCTATCTCAGCCTAACGTCCCGAGACCACTATTGCCATCATCGCCACAGCAACGCTGATCACATCAGAGCACAGCAGAGCGCAGAAATCCACCGAACAGCAGCGTAT
>NW_016978490.1:9754-10063 GCF_001483705.2 Eufriesea mexicana | reverse complement strand
TTTGTGCTATACACTGCTTCTCGGTCGATATATGCGCCGTGTATTGCTCTACAAGCCCCTGCCGGCTATCGAGTGGCCAGCAATAGTAGTCGCGGCACGATATGTTGCGTTAGAATACGTTCGGTTAGGTTCGGTTACGTTGCGTTAAATAGGGCTAGCTTCGACTGGCGTGCTCTAAACAGTTATTAGGTGGATTCCAACGCTCTACTGTGCCCTACCATATTATGCTCGAGTCTGGGGAGCCCAGGAATAGTTGTAGCGGCACGTTATGTAGGGTAACCTTGCGATATGTTAGGTCAGGTATGGTTA
>NW_016978490.1:0-818 GCF_001483705.2 Eufriesea mexicana | reverse complement strand
GATACGTTTGGCTATGTTTGGGTAGTTTAGCTTTGACTTTTGCGCTTTACACTGCAATGAGGGCGATTCCTGCGATCCACTGTGCTTTAGTATGTTCTGCTTGTCTCTGTCGAGACCAGCAATAGTGGCCTCGTCCTGTTAGGTGGAGTTAGGTTACGGTAGGATATGTTACGTTTGGCTAGGTTAGGATAGGCTACTTTGACTTCTGTGCTACGCACGGCTATTCCGTGGTTTTCTGCGCTCTAGTATTCTCTAATATGCTCTGCTTGGCACTGCGGTGTCTAGTAATAGTGGTATCGGCACGTTAGGTTGAGTTATGTTACGTTTCGTTAAAGTTGGTTAGGAAGGCATGGTAAGCGCTTCCTTGACTTTCGTGCTATACACTGTTATTCGGTGTATTTCTGTGATCTACTGTGCTGTACTGCATTCTGTTTTACTCCAGGGATGCCAGGGGCAGAGGTCACGGCACGTCATGTTGGGTTATGCTGCGTTTGGTTAGGTTAGATTAGGTCAGGTTAGGTCAGGATATCCACGGCTTTTGTGCTATTCCATGGAGTGCGGTGGATCTCTGCGCATTACAGTGTTCTAGTCCATTCTGCTCGTCTCTGTGGCGACCAGCAATAGTGGTCTGTTCATATTAGGTTCAGTTGCGATACGTTTCGTGGGATTAGGATTGGTTAAGCTCGGTCAGGATAGCTTCGGCTTTCGTGCTCTGCACTGCTGCTTGGAGTATTTCTGAGCTGTACTGTGCTCTCATATCTTATGCTTAGCCCTGGGTATGCCACCATTTGCGGCCGCGGCAGGTTACGTTGTGGTAG
>NW_016978489.1:0-704 GCF_001483705.2 Eufriesea mexicana | reverse complement strand
GATGGACGGATGTTTGGATGTATGGATGCCTATGAGTATGGATGTATGAATTGATGGATGTATAGATGTTTGTATGGATGTAGTAAAGTATGTATGTATGGATGTATGGATGGATGTATCAATGTATGGATGTATGGACGGATGTAAGTATGGATGGATGTATGGTCGGACGTTTGTATGCATGTATTAATGTTTTGTGTGGATTTATGGATGGATGTATGTATGGATGGTGAGTGCATGGATGTATGGATGGATATATGGATGGATGTATGTTTGGATGTATAGATGGTATAAGGATGGAGGAATGGATGCATGTATGGAAGGATGGATGCATGGATGGATGGATGGACGGTTGTGAGGATGCATGTACGTGTGAATGTGTGGTTGTGTCGATATATGGATGTATGGATGCTTGTTTGGAAGGGCGTGTGTATGGTTGTCTGTATGGATGTATGTATGGATGTACGTATGGTTGTTTGCATGGATGTATGTACGGATGTACGTATGGACGTATGTACGGATATATCTATGGATGGATGGATGTATGGATGCGTGGATAGACGGACGGACCAATGGAAGGAAGTATGGATGTATGGATGGATGTATGTACGTATGTATCGATGTATGGTTGTTCGAATGTATGGATCTCCGGATGTATGATTTTATGGATGTACGTGTGGATGAACGGATGGATGGATGGATGG
>NW_016978488.1:0-266 GCF_001483705.2 Eufriesea mexicana | reverse complement strand
CTTGCCAATGGTTGAAGGCGTTAGGCGACCTATTTACCAAGCTATAACAGATTATAGATTTTGGATAGGCCTATTCGCTGGCAAGTGGATGGCTGTACCTGCCATTGTATTGAAGGCGTTAGGCGATCTATTCACCCAGCTATAACACGATATAGATTTCAATTAGACCTATTTTCTGGCAAGTAAATGTCTGTACTTGCCACTGAATTGTAGGCGTTATGCCATCTATTCACCATGCTATAACCGGTTATGGATTTTGAGAAGAC
>NW_016978487.1:0-613 GCF_001483705.2 Eufriesea mexicana | reverse complement strand
TGGATTCCTGCGATCTAGATTGCTCCACTATACTCTGCTCGACTCTCAGCAGGCCAGCAATAGTGGCCGTGGCACGTTAGGCTGAGTTATGTTATGTATGGTTATATCAGGTTAGGCATTGTATGGTTATATCAGGTTAGGCAAAGTTTGGCTAGAAACGCTGTGACTTTCCTGCTATATACCGATATTCGGGGGATTCCTGCGATCTAATGTGCTCTAGCATATTCTGCTTTGCTCTGGGGAGGCCAGGATTAGTGGTGGCGGCACGTTTGCTTGAGTTCGTTTACGTTTGGTAGTGTTACGATTTGTCAGGTTAGGATCCGGTACCTTTGACTTTTGCGGTACATACTGCTTTTTGGTGGTTTTCTCCGCTCTACTGTGTTTAGTCTGCTCTGCTTTCCTCTGCGAAGGCCAGAAGTAGTGGTCGCTGCACGCTTGGTTGTGTTACGTTACGCTTGGTTAGGATGTGCTGGCATGGGTTTGATTTTGATTTCTTTGACCTTGCTGCTATACACTGCCATTCCTTTGCCTTTTTCGTCCCACTCTTCTATAATGTGTTCTGTATGGCTACGGCAAGGCCAGCAATAGTGGCCCAGGCATGTTATGATGTGCT
>NW_016978486.1:0-528 GCF_001483705.2 Eufriesea mexicana | reverse complement strand
GTATAGCACAAATGTCTGGCCATCCTTGCCTAACCTAACCAAATAGAACATAACCAAACGTAACCTGGCTTCACCAATCGCGCAGCGGACACTACTGCTGACGACCCAAGTGTCGAGCAGAATGTTGTAGTGCGCATAAATCCTCCGAAGAGCTGTGTATAGCACAAAAGTCGAAGCTGCCCTATCCCAGCCGAACCAAACGTAGCAAAACCAAACCAAAGCTGACTCAGCCTTGCGTGACGGGAGCGCTACTGCTGGTCTCCCCATGGTCAAGGAGAATACTCTGGAGCACAGTCGAGCGCAGAAATCCACCGCATAGCATTGTATAGCACAAATGTCAAATCCGTTCTAACCAAACATAACCTACCCTATCCAAACCAAAGGTTTGGTAACACAAGATGACGTGCACGCCCACTATTACTGGCCTCCCCATAGACAAGCACAGGCTAGTAGAGCAATGCAGAACGCAGATATCCACCGAATGACGGCGTAATCCACAAAAGTTTGAGTCATCCTTACCAAACCTAA
>NW_016978485.1:0-352 GCF_001483705.2 Eufriesea mexicana | reverse complement strand
TAAATAAGGAGGGAAGATACTATTGCCGTGCTATAGCCATTACAATGCTTTTGAATCTGCAAAGAAAATGCAACTTTATTGACATTTTTTACTAATATCGTGGTGAGCTATCTTTCTTCGATAAATAGGGGGAAAGATTCTTTTGGCGTGATATAGCCATTGCAGTGCTATATAATCTGCCTGGAAAATTCAACGTTATTGACATTTTCGGCTAATATCGTGGTGAGATAACTTTCTTGTATAAATAAGTTGGAAAGGTACTATTGGCGTGCTATAGCCAATGCAATTTTATAGAATCTTCCTCGAAAATTCAATTTTATTGACATTTTCGACTAATATCGTGGTGAGAGAG
>NW_016978484.1:0-641 GCF_001483705.2 Eufriesea mexicana | reverse complement strand
AAATTTTACAAACATATATGATTTCTACTTTACTCCTGCTGTTTTAGTTTTTGAACTGTCTTTCACTTCTTCACTTTCCTGTACTATTATTCTTGGTATAATAGAAAATGGATTGTTCAATATTATAGATTTTAACAATCTTGGAGGATAAAGTAGTCTATCATGTTACAAAAAAGTGGAAATGTGATATTTATATCATTTCTTGACATATTTTTTTTGAAGACATTAAATTTACCTCATCTACAAGTGCTTCTTCAAATTTAAGCATATTATATATAGTTTCTCCAGTAACATTACCAAAGATTGTATGTTTATTCTGCAAATCTGGTGTAGACCTAAGAGTAAAGAAGAATTGGGAACCATTGTCATCCTTTCCAGAATTAGCCATAGCAATTAAATCTCGTCGACAAAAACGTAATCTTGTATGAAATTCCTCCTAAAACATATATATCCAATAATTATTTTTTAATAAAAAAAGAATTCGTTTCATTTTTAAATATAGTCCCACTTTAAATGGTTCTCCATATATTTTACCACCTCCTGTACCTGTGGGATCACCATCTTGTGTTATGAATGCATTGATAATTCTATGAAATATAGTGTCATCCCAATAACCTTCCATACATAATTGTATGAAATTT
>NW_016978483.1:0-712 GCF_001483705.2 Eufriesea mexicana | reverse complement strand
TACGTCTGCTTATGTTACGTTTGGTTAGGTTTGGAAATGATATCTTCGACTTTTGTGCTATACGCTGCTATTCGGTGGATTTCTGCGCTCTACTGTGGTGTAATTTACTCTGCTTGGCGCTTTGGAGGCCAGCAATAGTGGTCTCGGCACGTTAGTTTGGGTTATGCTGCGTTTGGTTAGGTTATGTTTGGTTAGGTTAGGATACGATAGCATTGACTTTTGTGCTATGAACTGCTATTCAGCTGATTTCTGCGCTCTACTGTGCTCTAACATTTCCTACGTGGACGTGTGTATGCCAGCAATCGTGGTCTCAGCACGATAGGATGAGTTAGGCTTCGTTCGGCTAGGTTAGGGTATGTCAGATTAGGTTGGGGTATCTTTGACTTCTGTGCTTTGCACTAAATTGCGGCGGATTTCTACGGTCTCCTGTGCTCTAGTATATTCTGCTTTGCTCTGGGGAGGTCTTAGTGGTGGTGTGGGGCCCTTAGGTGGAGTTATGTTACGTTTGGTTATGCTACGTTTTGATATGTTAGGATTGGACAGCTTTGACTTTTGTGCTCTACACTGCTGTTCGGTGGACTTTTACGCTCCACTGTGCTCTTATACGCTCTGATTGATTCTGTGGATGCCAGCAAATGTTGTCTAGGCAGGTTAGCTTGAGTTGGGCAACGTTTGGTTAGGATACGAGAGTCTGGGTTAGGTTTGCATAGCT
>NW_016978482.1:0-575 GCF_001483705.2 Eufriesea mexicana | reverse complement strand
CAACGAAGATCTATAGCCATTTTATCAACCTGTCCCAGGAATAATCGGCGTATAGGTCATCTGTGACTAGAGACATTTACAATTCGGAGAACAGTACATAGTACATCTATATGAAGAACACCGTTTGGAATAATCTGTTCACCGATGACTTAAGCTCTATAGCAGTTCTGGAATGATGAAAACATAAGTCAGTCATGGCTGGAAGTAATGGTGATTGACAGCTCGTACTGAGTATAGCCAACAATGCAGTATTACAGACATTGTGATAACCTATTCTAGGCCGATCTGAATTACATTGCTGTTCTAGAAAGATCACTGGATAGTTCGCTGGTTAAGTGTATTGACAATTGATAGCACTGCACTGCGTATAGCAATTTAAACAGCACCAGATCCACTGGATTTACCTATTCCCTATTCATCTATTTTCTACTGCACCTGTAGAATGGTCAATGGATAGGTCTATTGTCCCTAGGATGATTGTCAATGGACAGAACAGGGCAGAGTGCGGGAATCAAGATGTTACTATAGCCGATGAATGAATCTGATCACTGCTGATTTAAAATGTGTATCAATTC
>NW_016978481.1:0-612 GCF_001483705.2 Eufriesea mexicana | reverse complement strand
GTCAGGACAGGCCAGGCCAGGCCATGTCTGGCCAGTCCAGGTCAGGTTATGTCATGTCATGTCGGGTCTGCTCAATCCAGGCCAGACCAGGTAAGGTCATGACAGGTCAGGCCAGTTCAGGTAAGGGCAGGTCAGGACAGTCCAGGATGGACAGGTTAGGTCAGGTCAGGTCAGGCAAAGTCAGGTGAGGTCAGGTCAGGAGAGGACTGGTTCGGTTAGGTCAGGCCTGGATATGACAAGTCACATCAGGCCAGGCGATGTCAAGCCAGGTAAGGTCAGGTCAAGTCAGGTCAGGTCAGGACAGGTCAGGTCAGGCCAGGATAGGTCAGGTCAGGTCAGGTCAGGTCAGGACAGGTCAGGTCAGGTCAGGTTAGATTATGTTAGGTCGGGTTAGGTTAGGTTAGCTTGCGATATGTTAGGTTAGGATAGGTGAGCTTAGGTTTGGTTTGATTAGGTTAGCTTAGGATTGGTTGGGTTAGGTTATGTTAGGTTAGGTTTCGTAACGTTAGGTTAGGAAAAGTTTTGGTAGTTTGGGCTTGGATATGTTTTGTTTGCTAAAGCCTGGGTAGGTTTGGCTAGGATAGGTTTTACAAAGTTAGGAGAGGTTATGTT
>NW_016978480.1:0-913 GCF_001483705.2 Eufriesea mexicana | reverse complement strand
CAATACTGTGTTGCCAATTGTTAACATCTCGTGGTTCGCTGGATCTGTATTTTGACATTCTAGGATAGTTATACAATTTAAATCGCCTTTGATAGTATTAATACATCGGATACAGTGCTGTGCTGGTGGGTATAACAAGTACCGTTCATACGATTGGAAACGGCACAAGCTATAGTCATAATAAATATTAATTACAACAGAATTGCTCTGGAATGTACATCTTCAGCGAACAGAGCAGTTGAAGGGCAACATTACAGTGACGATTGCCGTAATCAGTACTTTGTTGTCTATTGCCAATGTCTCGTGTCTTACTGTATCTGTATTTGGCCATTCTAGAGCTGTCATAGAATTTAAATCATAGTGGTACATATTGAACCGACGGTTGCAGTGCTATATTGGAAGGTATAATATGTACCATGCTGACAATTGCAAATACCAGAAGCCATATCCGTAATATATAATGATTATTCCAGAATTGATTGGGAATGTACATCCGCAGTGATCAAAAGAGATCAACAGCAACATTACGGTTATGAAGGCTGTACTCATTACTGTGTTGTAAACGTCCAACCTCTCGTGGCCCGCAGTATCTGTATTTTGTCATTATAGATATGTTATTGAGTTAAAATCGTCATTCAACAGAGTAAACTGGCGGTTGCAGTGATATATTGGAAGATTTAACAAGTACCGTAATTACAAATGGAAATATATCAAACCATAACGGTAATATACATTTATTACTGCAGGATTTCTTTGGAATTTACAATATTAGTGTGAAAACTTGTCCAACGCCAGCATTATAGTAATGATGGCTGTACAGAGTACTGCGTTGTCAATTGCTAGTATCGCTAGGCTCACTGGATCTGTATTTTCCCAGTCCAGAAGTGTTATAGAACTTAAATCATCATTGAGC
>NW_016978479.1:0-611 GCF_001483705.2 Eufriesea mexicana | reverse complement strand
CACGTCATGTTGAGCTGTGCTACGTTTTGGTAGGTTTTGTTAGGCCATATTAGGCTAGGATATTTACGGGTTTTGTGTTATTCACTGCAATGTAGTGGATATCTCTACTCTGCTCTTGTACTTTCTGAATGTCTCTGTGGATACCAGCAATAGTGATCTCGTAATGTTATGTTGAGGTATGTTACGCCAGGGCGTGTTACGTTTGCCTGGGTTAGGAGGGGCTACTCCCACTTTTGTGCTACACACTGCTATTCCATGGATTTCTGCTCTCTAATGTGCTCTAGCGTTCTTTGCTTGACGCGCGGGGGCCATCAATAGCAGCCGGGCAAGTTACGTTGAGTTAGACTACGTTTGGTTAGGTCAGGTTAGGTCATGTTTGGTTAGGGTATTTCTGACATTTGTGCTATACATCGCAATGGGGTGCATTTCTGCATCCTACTGTGCTCTAATACGTTCTGCTTGGCTCTGGGGCTCTAGCAATATTGGTGTCGTCGCGTTATGTTGAGTTACACTACGCATCGGTGTGTTAGGTTAGGAGAGGTTAGTCTAGGGTATCTTCCACTTTTGTGCTATGCAATGCAATGTGGTGGATTTCTGCGCTCTACTGAGAT
>NW_016978478.1:0-316 GCF_001483705.2 Eufriesea mexicana | reverse complement strand
CCACACAGCCAAGCAGAACGCGATAGTGGAGAGTAGAACGCAGAAATCCATGGAATCGCAGTCCACAGCAGAAAAGTCTAAGCTACCCAAACATAACGGAAACCAACAGAACAGAGCCAAGCATATCCTAACTAAACCTGACGTGTCCGTACCACCATTGCTGCCCTCCATACAGCCCAGCAGTACGTACCAGAGCAGAGCAGAGCGCAGAACTACACCGCGTAGCGGTGTACAGCACAAAAGGCAAGAATACCCTGACCTCACTTAGCCTAACCCAACCGAACCGAGAGTATCATGCCTCAACGTAACGTGCTGA
>NW_016978477.1:0-2610 GCF_001483705.2 Eufriesea mexicana | reverse complement strand
AGGTATCCAGCGAATAGCAGTGTATGGCTCAAATGTCGAAGCCATTCTAACCAAACCTAACCTGACCTAACCTAACCGGGCGCAACGTACCTGAAACAAACGTGCCACGGCCGATATTGCTGGCCTACCCAGATCCAAGCAGATGCCAGTAGAGCAATGCAGCGCACAGAAATCCACGGAATAGCAGAGTATAGCACAAAAGTCAAAGCAACCCTATCATAACCTAACCAAACCTAATATAACCTAACGTTCTCTGTCTCAAACATACGTGCAGAGACCACCACTGCTGGCCTCCCCAGCGTCAAGCAGAGCATATTAGAGCAGAGTAGTGCGCAGAAATCTAACGAACAGCAGTGTACAGCACGAAAGTCAAAGTCGTCCTGACCAAATTTAACCTTACCTAACCTAACAAAGCGTAACATATCTCAACCAAACCTGCGGCGACCGCTTTTGCTGGCCTCCTCGGATTCAAGCAGATATGAGTAGAGCAGTGCAGTGCACAGATATCGACCTAAAAGCAGTGTATAGCGCAAATGTCAAGGCTCTGCTGTCCTAACCTAAGCAAACGTGACGTAACCAATCGCAATCTACCTTAACCTATCCCGCCGAGAACACTATTACTGCCGTCCCCATGGTCTAGCAGAGAGTAGTAGAGCAGTATAGATCGTAGAAATTCTCCGAATAGCGATGTATAGCACAAAAGTCAGAGCTATCCAATACTAACCTAACCAATCGTAGCATAAGCAGACGTAACGTAACCCAATCTGACGTGACAGGAAGGCCAATGCTGGGCTCACAAGAGCTAAGCAGGGAATAGCAGAGCAAGGTAGAACGCTGGAATCGTACGAATAGCAGTGTAGTGCAAAAAAGAAAGAGCTATCGTAACCTGACATGACCTACCCAAGCCTAACCAAACGTAACCAATCCGAACCTAACGTACCTAGATAGCAATTGCTGGCCTCCACATCTACAAGCGGCGCACTTTAGAGGTGAGTAGAGCGCAGAGGTCCATAGCATGCCATTCTATAGCACGAAAGTCAAAGAAATCCCTACCACAGCCAAACAAACCTAACTTTATCAAACTTAACCTAACACAACCTAACGCACCGTGGCCACTATTTCTGGAAACCCCAGACAAAGGTAGGGAGAACTAGGTCACAGTAGAGCGCAGAAATCCACCGAAAAGCAGTATACAGCACAAAAGTCACAGCTACCCACTCCTACCCTAGCCAAACGTAACATACCCATGCGTAGCCTATCTCGAACTATTGTGCTGGGAGACTATTAGTGGCATGCCCAGAGTAGAGCAGAAAACAGTAAAGCATTGTAGAGCGTAGAAATACAAAGGATATATACTATACAGAGTATAGTAGAGCAATATAGCGCGTAAAAATCCACCGAACAGCAGTGTATGACACGAATGCCAAAGCAACCCTGTCCTAACATATACCAACGAAGGATAACCAAACGTAGCCTAACTCGTCTTGACGAGTCGAGACCACTCCTCCAGGCCTCCTCAGGGTGGAGCAGTGTATACAACAGCTACGAAAGGCGCATGAATCCACCGAATATCAGTGTATAGCACAAAATTCATGGCTATCCTATCCTTACCTAACCAATCGTAACATAACCAAACGCAACATAACTCAACCTGACGTGCCTAGACCACTACTGCTGGCATCTCCAGAGACCAGGAGAATAAGCTAGAGCACAGTAGAGCGCAGAAATCCGCCGCATTGTGGTGTGAAGCACAAAAGTCAAGTGTATCCTAAACTAATCTGACATATCCTGACGTAACCGAACGTGACATAACGCAAACTTGCGTGCCTAGACTTCTGTTGTTGGCTTCCGCATCGCCAAGCAGAACATATTAGAGGAGAGTAGCGCGTAGAAGTCCATAGACTGGCTGTGCCTAGCACAATTGTCGGAAATATCCTAACCCAGTCTGCCCAACGCTAACCTAACAAAACATAGCCTAACGCAACATAACGTGTCGAGACTACCTATGCTGCCATCGCCAGAGGAAAGCAGAGGTTATTAGCGCCGTGTAAGGTGTAGAAATCCACAGAGTAGCAGCATATGGCGTAAAAGTCGAAGCCACCCAAACCTAACGTAACGTATCTCTACCTAACGTGCCGCGACCACAATTCCGGGCATCCACAGACACAAGCAGATTGTGATACAACACAGTAGAGCGCAGACACCCACGGAGCAAGAACGTATAGCGCAAAGGTCAAAGCTACCCTCTCCTAGCCTAATCAATCGACGCTCACCCAAACGTAGCCTACATCAACCTAAAGCGCGGCGACCACTATTGCTGGCATCCCGAATGTCGAGCAGAGTAAAGCAAGGCCATGTAGAGCCCAGGAATCCACCGATTTGCATTGTATGGCACAGAAATCAAAAGCTATACCGTCCTGTCCTTAGCAAGCCTAACCAAACCAGGCGTCATCCAACGCAACGTAATGTGCCGCGATCACTATTGCTGGCATCCCTGCCAATGCAGGGCATATTAGAGGAGAGCAGGGCGCAGAAATCCATAGAATGGTAGTGCATAGCAAAGCAGTCGAAGCTACCCTATCCTGACGTAACCAAACGTAATGTAACCGA
>NW_016978476.1:1131-1850 GCF_001483705.2 Eufriesea mexicana | reverse complement strand
CATCTTCTTGCCAGAGAAGACGTCTATCGTAAATCTACATACTGTTATAGCTTGGTGAATAGACCGCCTAACGCCTTGAATCCAATGGCAAGTACATCCACCTACTCGCCAGAGAAATGGGCCTTTCAAAGTATATAACCTGCTGTAGCACGGTGAATAGATCGCCTAACGCATTCAATCCAGTGGCAAGTACAGCAATCTACTTGCCAGACAATAGTTCTATTCATAATCTATAACCGGTTATAGCTTGGTGAATAGATCGCACAACGCCTTCAATACAATGGCAAGTACAGCCATCTTCTTGCCAGAGAAGAGGTTTATTGTAAATCTGTAGTCTGTTATAGCTTGGTGAATAGATCGCACAACGCGTTCAATCCAATGGCAAGTACATCCATCTGCATGCCAGAGAATAGGCCTATTCATAATCTATAACCGGTTATAGCTTGGTGAATAGATCGCACAACGCGTTCAATCCAATGGCAAGTACAGCTATCTACTTACCAGAGAATAGGTCTATTCAAAATATATAACATGTTAGAGCCTGGTGAATATATCGCCGAACGCCTTCAGCCCAATGGCAAGTACATCCATCTGCATGCCAGAGAATAGGTCTATTCAAAATGTATAACCTGTTATAGCTTGGTGAATAGATCGCCTAACGCCTTCAATTGAATGGCAAGTACAGCCACCTACTTGCCAGAGAATTGGGTTATTCAAAA
>NW_016978476.1:764-1045 GCF_001483705.2 Eufriesea mexicana | reverse complement strand
TCAAAATCTATAACCTGTTATAGCTAGGTGAATAGATCGCCTAACGCCTTCAATCCAGCAGCAAGTACAGCATTCTACTTGCCAGAGAATAGGTCTATTCAAAATCTATAATCTGCTATAGCTTGGGGAATATGTCGCCCAACGCCTTCAATCCAATGGCAAGTTCATACATCTACTTGCCAGAGAATAGGTACATTCAAAATCTGTTATCTGTTATAGCTTGGAGAATAGGTCGCCTGACGCCTTCAATCCAATGGCAAGTACAGCCATCTTCTTGCCAG
>NW_016978476.1:466-745 GCF_001483705.2 Eufriesea mexicana | reverse complement strand
AATCTATAACCTGTTATAGCTTGGTGAATAGGTCGCCTAACGTCTTCAACCAATGGCAAGTACAGCCATCTTCTTGCCAGAGAATAGGTCTATACAAGACCTATAACCTGTTGTTGCTTGGTGAATAGATCGCCTAACGCATTCAATCCAGTGGCAAGTACAGCTATCTTCTTACCAGAGAATAGGTCTATTCAAAATGTATAATTTGTTATAGCTTGGTGAATAGATCGCCTGACGCCTTCAATCCAATGGGAAGTACAGCCTTCTACATGCCAGAGG
>NW_016978476.1:0-339 GCF_001483705.2 Eufriesea mexicana | reverse complement strand
GAGTACATCGCCTAACGCCTTCATTCCAATGGTAATTACAGCCATCTACTTGCCAGAGAATGGGTCTACTCAAAATCTATAATCTGTTATAGCTTAGTGAATACGTCGCCCAACGCCTTCAATCCAATGGCAAGTAACAGACTTATACTTGCCAGAAAATACGTCTATTCAAAGTCTATAACCTGATATTGCTTGGAGAACACGTCGCCCAACGCCTTCAATCCAATGGCAAGTACAACCATCTTCTCACCAGAGAATAGGTCTATTCAAAATATGTAACCTGTTGTAGCTTGGTGAATAGATCGCTTAATGCCTTCAATCCAATGGCAATTACAGCCA
>NW_016978475.1:0-383 GCF_001483705.2 Eufriesea mexicana | reverse complement strand
CGATTGCTGGCTTGCCCAGAGACAAGGGGAATATTATAGTCCACATTAAAGCACACAGATCCACAGAATATAAATGCTAAGCACATAAGTCATAGCTAACCTTACCTAACGCAACGTAACCTGACATACCCGGACATATTCTAACTCAGCCTAACGTGTCGCGACCTCTACTGCTAGCCTCCCGAGAGTCGTGCCGATCATAATAGCGTAGAGCGGAGCGCAATAATCCTTAGGATCGCAGTCCATAGCAGAAAAGTCGATGCATTCCAAATCTAACCATGGCTAACGTAACCTAACCAAACGTACACTATCTTAGCCTAGCTTGCCGTGACCACCATTACTGGCTTTCCCACAGCTAAGTAGAACGTACTAGCACAGTGGAG
>NW_016978474.1:296-821 GCF_001483705.2 Eufriesea mexicana | reverse complement strand
GGCAAGTACAGCCATCTACTTGCCAGAGAATATGGCTATTCAAGATCTATAACCTGTTATAGCATGGAGAATACATCGCCTAACGCCTTCAATCCAATTGCAAGTACAGCCATCTGCTTGCCAGAGGATAGGATTATTCAAAATCTGTAATCTGTCATAGCTTGGAGAATAGGTCGCCTAACGTCTTCAACCAATGTCAAGTACAGCCATCTACTTGCCAGAGAATATGGCTATTCAAGATCTATAACCTGTTATAGCATGGAGAATACATCGCCTAACGCCTTCAATCCAATGGCAAGTACAGTCATCTTCTCGCCAGAGAAAAGGTCTATTCAAAATCTATAGCCTGTCATAGCATGGTGAATAGATCGCCTAACGCCCTCAATCCAGTGGCAAGTACAGCCATCTACTCGCCAGAGAATGAGTGTATTCAAGACATATAAACTGCCATAGCTTGGTGATTAGATCGCCTATCGCCTGCAACCCAATGGCAGGTACAGCCATGTACTAGCCAGAGAATAGGAC
>NW_016978474.1:0-247 GCF_001483705.2 Eufriesea mexicana | reverse complement strand
CCTTCAATCCAATGGAAAGTACAGCCATCTACTTGCCAGAGAATTGGTCTATTCAAAATCTATAACCTGTTATCGCTTGGCGAATAGATCGCATAACGCCTTCATTCCAATGGCAAGTACAGACATCCTCTTGCCAGAGAATAGGCCTATTCGAAATCTACAATCTGTTATTTCTTGGTGAATTGGTCGCCTATCGCCTTCAACCAATGGCAAGAACAGCCATCTACTCGCCAGAGAATTGGTCTAT
>NW_016978473.1:0-642 GCF_001483705.2 Eufriesea mexicana | reverse complement strand
GGTTGTGTCTGGTTATGTTATGGTATCTACGGCTTTTGTGCCATTCAGTGCAATGAAGTGTATTTCTGCGCTCTGTGCTGTAGTACATTCTGCGCTGCCAGGGTTAGGTAAGGGGATCTTCCACTTTTGTAGTGTGCACTGCAATGCGGTGGATACCTGAGCTCTGTCGAACTCTAGTGTGTTCCTCTTGTGTATGGGGAGGCCAGAAATTGTGGCGGCGGGAAGTTATGTTGGGTTAGACTGTGTTTGGTTTTGTTACGATTGGCTATGTTACGATAAGCTATGTTTGACTCTTGTGCTATACACTGCAATGCGGCTGATTTCTGCGGTTTACTGTGCTCTAGTTTATTCTGGTTAGCTGTGGGGAGGCCTGTAATTGCGGTCTCGGCGCGTTAGGTTGTATACGCCTGAAATTTTTCATGATACGCTTGGCTAGGTTATGACCCGGTGGCCTTGAGTTTTGTGGTACACACAGCTATGCGACGGACTTCGTCTTTCTACTGTACCCTCATATGTACCGTTGGCTCTTGGGGCCCAACAATACTGGCCACGTCACGTTATGTTGTGTTAAACTTCGTTTGGATAGCTTATGTTATGTCAGGTTAAGACAGGGTACGTCAGACTTTTGTGCTATAGACTGCA
>NW_016978472.1:0-1965 GCF_001483705.2 Eufriesea mexicana | reverse complement strand
TGCTATACACTGCTATTCGGTGGATTTCTGCGCTCTACAGTGCTCTAATTTGCTCTGCTTGGCACTGGGGTGGGCAGCTAAAGAGTTCTCGGCACGTTAGGGTGATTAATTTTACGTTTGGTTACGTAACGTTTGGTTAGATTCGGGCAGGGTAGCTTGAATTTCTGTGCTATGTACTGCCATACGTTACATTTCTGCGCTATACTGCGCTCTAGTATTATCTGCTTGTCTCTTTGGAGGCCAGTAATGATGGTCTCGGCACGCTATTCTGAGTTAGGTTGCGCTAGGCTTGACTAGGATGGGATGGATTTGGTACGGATAGCTTCGACTTTTTTGCTATACGCCGCTGCACGGGCGATCCCTGAGTACTGCATTGCGCTACTAGCATCTGCTTGTCTGTGTGGAGGCCGCCATCAGCGGTCGTGGCGTGTTGGGTTGAGATAGGTTACGCTTTGTTAGGCCTTGTTAGGCTAAGTTTGGTTAGGGTGCATTCTACCTTTGTGCTATACACTGCTATTCGGCCTATACCTGCGAGCTGCATTGTTGTCCCAGCATTGCCTTGTCTCTGGGGAGGCCAGAAATAGTGGCCGTGGCACATCTGGTTTAGTTAGGTTGCGTTTGGTTACGTTAGGTTTGGGTACGTTTGGCCAGGTTGGCATTGTCCTTAGTGCAATACACTGCTATTCCACGGATTTCTGCGCTCTGCTGTGTTCTGGTATGTGCTGCATCTTTACGGGGATGCCAGCACTATTGGTATTGGCACGACAGACTGAGTTATGTTGCGTTAGGGAATGCTACATTTGGCTAGGTTAGGAGAGGATAGCTTTGACTTTTGTGCTGTACACAGAAATGCGGTGGATTCCTGCGCTCTCCTGTGCTCTAGTATGTTCTGGTTTGCTGTACGGTGGTCAGCAATAGTGGTTTAGTCACTTTCGGTAGAGTTAAATTATGTTTGGATGTGTTAGGTTACGTTGTGTTAGGTTACGTTATGTCAGGTTAGGGTTTCTATGACTTTTGTGTTACACACTGCTATTCCATTGACTTCTGCGCTCTTCTGTGAGCTGCCTCACTCTTCTTGCCTCTGAGGACGCCAAGGATAGCGCTCTCTGCACGTTACGCTTAGTTACGTTGCTTTCGGTTAAGTTAGGTTTGTTCAGGCTTGGTTAGGATAGCTTTGACTTCTTCGCTATGCTCTCCTATTCGGACGATTTCAGCGTTCTACATTGCTCTGCTATATTCTGACTAGCTCGCGTATGGCCAGCAATACCGTCCGTGGCTCGTCTGCTTGTGCTACGTTACGTCCGCTTATGTTACGTTTCGTTGCGTTAGGATTGGATTGCCTTGACCTTTATGCTACACAACGCTATTTCGTGTACGCCTGAGCCCCACGTTGTTCTAATATGCTGTGCTTCTCTCTGCGGAGGCCAGGAATTGTGGCGCCGTCAAGTTAGGTTGAGTTCGGTTACCCTTGTCATGGCTAGGTAGAGATAGGTTTAATTAGGACAGCTTTGGCTTCTGTGCTATACACTGTCATTCGTTCGATACCTGTACACAGCATTGCTGTACTAGCATCTGCCTATCTCTGTTGAGGCCAGCAACAGGGGCAGTAGCACGCTTTATTCGGCTAGGTTACGTTTGGTTGGGTAAGGCTATGATATGTTTGGTAGGGACGGCTTTGACTTTTGTGCTATACGCTGATATTAGGTGGCTGTCTGCGCTCTACTCTTCTCTAGCATGTTCTGCTTGGCTCTGTGGAGGTCAGCAATAGTGGCCTCGGCACGAGAGCTTTAGTTATGACACGTTTGGTTAGGTTACGCGTGTTTGGGTTAGATACGGATAACTTCGACTTTCCAGGCACAGATTGCTATTGGGTGGATTCATGCGACATACACTGCTCTTCTGTACCCTGTTTGACTTTGTGGAGGGACGGCAATAGTGGTCGCTGCACTTTAGGTTGTGTTAGGT
>NW_016978471.1:0-941 GCF_001483705.2 Eufriesea mexicana | reverse complement strand
GGTTACAGACTTTGAATAGACTTATTCTCCGGCAAGTAGACGGCTGTACTTGCCATTGGATTGTAGGCGATAGTCGATCTATTCACCAAGCTATAGCACGTTATAGATTTTGGATATACCTATTCTCTGGCAAGTAGATGGCTGTACTTGCCATTGGTTGATGGCGTTAGGCGATCCATTCACCAAGCTATAACAGGTTATAGATTTTGAATATACCTATTTTCCGGCACGTAGATGTCTGTACATGCATTGAATTGACGGCGTTAGGCGATCTATTCACCAAGCTATAACAGACTATAGATTTTGAATAGGCCTATCCTCAGGCAAGCAGATGGCGGTACTTGCCATTGGATTGAAGGCGTTAGGCGATCTACACTCCTAGCTAAAACAGATTATAGATTTTTAATAGACTTATTCCCTGGCAAGTGGATGGCTGTACTTGCCATTGGATTGCAGGCGTTACGCGATCTATTCACCAGGCTACATCAGGTTGTAGATTTTGAATGGGCGTATCTTCAGGCAAGCAGATGGCGGTACTTGCCATTGGATTGAAGACGTTAGGCGATCTACACTCCTAGCTAAAACAGATTATAGATTTTTAATAGACTTATTCCCTGGCAAGTAGATGGCTTCTGTACTTGCCATTGGATTGCAGGCGTTAGGCGATCTATTCTCCATGTTACAACAGGTTATAGATTTTGAATAGGCCTATTCTCTGGCAAGTAGATGGCTGTACTTGCCAATGGATTGAAGGCGTTATGCCATCTATTCGCCATGATATAACAGGTTATAGATTTTGTATATACCTATATTCTGGCAAGTAGATGGCAGTACTTGCCATTGGATTGAAGGCGTTAGGCGATCTATTCACAAAGCTGTAACAGATTATAGATTTTGAATGGACCGATTCTCAGGCAAGTAGATGGCTGTACCTGCTATTG
>NW_016978470.1:0-823 GCF_001483705.2 Eufriesea mexicana | reverse complement strand
GTTGGTTTGGGTTAGGATTGGGTCGCGATGACTTTTCTGATATACACTGCGATTCCATGGATTTCTTCCTTCTGCTCGCCACCAGTGTGTTCTGTTTGGCTCTGCGGAGGCCAGCAATAACGGTCGTGGCACGTTAGGTTGAGTTGGGTTTCGTTTGGTTATGTTACGATTGGATACGTTAGGAGCGGATAGGCTTGATTTTAGTGCTATAGTCCGTTGTTAGGTGTATTTTTACACCCTACAGTGCTCTAACTTTTTCAGCTTGGCTCTGGGAAGGCCAGCAAGTGTGGTCTCCGTGTGTTATGTTTAGTCCAGTTACTTTCGGTTTCGTTGGGATAGGCTAAGTTTGGTCAGGATTGCTACAACCTTTGTGCTGTACACTGCCATTCGGGGGATTTCTGCACTCTACTCTGCTCTGGTACGTTCTGCTTGGCTTTGGGGAGGTCAACAATAGCAGTCTCCGCACTTTAGGTTGCGTTATGCCATGTTTCTTTATGTTCTGTTTCTTTGTCTTTGGGTCAGGTTGTGGTAGCTTTGAGTTTCCAGATATACACTGCTGTTACATGGATTTTTGCTTTCTGCTCTCCAGTCACGTGTTCTGCTTGGCTCTGTGGAGGACAGCAAAAGTGGTTGCGGCACGTTAGTTTGAGTTTGGATACATTTGGGTATGTTAAGGTTGGTTAAATTAAGAGGGCATAGCCTCGACTTTTGTGCTAAACACGGCTATTCTGTGGATTTCTGCGTTCTACTCTGCTCTAAGATCTTCAGTTTGGCTGTGGGAAAGGCAGCAAATGTGGTCTCGTCACGTTAGGACGATTTAGGC
>NW_016978469.1:0-556 GCF_001483705.2 Eufriesea mexicana | reverse complement strand
ATAGCAGAAAAGTCAAGGATATCCTATCCTAACCTGACATAACATAACTCAAACGAACGTTGCATAACTCTGCATAATGAGCAGAGACCACTATTGCAGTATTTATTACCAGAGCCAAGCTGTATTTACTAGGCACAGTGGACGCCGTCGTACACCGAGTAGCAGTGCATAGCACCAAAAGAAAGGGCTATAAACTCCTAACCTAACCAACCGTAACATACACAAGCACAACCTAACACAACATAACGCGCAGCGACAACTATTGCCTGGTATCCTCAGAGTCGAGCAGGTTATAATAGTGCACGGCAGAGCGCAGAAGTCTATCGAATTGCAGCATATGCTAAGAAAGTCAAAGCTATCCAAACCTAACCCAAAGGAACACAACCTAACCAAACGTAACCTAACTCAACCTAACGTGTAGAGACCACCATTGCTGGCCTTCCCACAGCCAACCAGTACATTCTAGAACACAGTAGAGCGCGGAAATCTGCCACATATCGATATACAGCACAAAAGTCAAAGATACCCTGTCCTAACACAAACAAACAAAACCTAA
>NW_016978468.1:0-261 GCF_001483705.2 Eufriesea mexicana | reverse complement strand
CTGAGCTCTAACATGCACTGCTTTGCTCTGGAGAGGCCAGTAATAGTGGACGCGGAAAGTTAACCTGTGATAGATTGTGTTTGGCTTAGTATGGGTACTTTGGGTTAGGATGGGACAGCTATGGTTCATGTGCCACACACTACAATTCTGTGGGCTTCTGCGGCCTTTTGGCGCTGTTGCACCCTACTTGTCTCCGGTGGTGCCAGGAATAGTGGCCGCGACACGTTAGGTAGATTAACGTTACGTCTGGATTGGTAAGGT
>NW_016978467.1:0-2152 GCF_001483705.2 Eufriesea mexicana | reverse complement strand
GCTATAGAATCTGGACGGAAAATGTAATTTTATTGACATTTATGACTAACACCGCGGTGAGTTTACTTTTTTGCATAAATATGGAGGAAAAATTCTATTGGGGTGCTATAGCCATTGCAATGCTATAGGATATGGCTGGAAAATTCAATTTTATGGAAACTATTGACTGCTATCGTGGTGACCTAACTCTCTTGCATATACAAGGAGGAAGGATTCTACCGGCGTACTAGAGTCTCTGCAATCCAGTAGAATCTGGCTGGAAAATTCGATTTAATGGACATTTTCGCCTAATATCGTGGTCAGCTGCCTTTCCCGCATAACTAATGAGGATAGATACTATTGGCGTAATATAGCCATTGCAATGCTATAGAATATGGTTGGAAAATTCATTTTTATTGACATTTTCGACTAATATCGTGGTGAACCAACTCTCTTGCTTAAATAAGGATGAAATATACTATTGTCTTGCTATAGCCATGGCAATGACAGAATCTGGCTGGAAAATACAATTTTATTGACATTATCGACTACTATCATGGTGACAAAGCTTTGTTGCTTATATAAGGATGAAAGATTCTTCTGCCGTACTATAGTTATTGCAATCATATAGAATCTGGCTGGAAAGTTCAATTGAAAATTCAATTTCATTGACATTTTCGACTAATATAGTGGCGAGCTAGCTTTCTTGCGTAAATGAGGAAGAGTGATTATATTGGCGTGCTATAGACACTGCAGTGCTATACAATCTGGACGGAAAATATAACTTTATTGACATTTTTTACTAACACCGCGGTGAGCTAACTTTTTTGCATAAATAGGGAGGAAGGATTCTATTGGCGTGCTATAGGAATTGAAATGCTGTAGGGTCTGTCTGGAAAATGCAATTTTATTAACATTTTCTTCTAATGTCAATTTTATTAACATTTTCATCTAATACCGTGGTGAGCTAACTTTCTTGCATAAATAAGGAGGAAATACTCTATTGGCGCGCTATAGCCATTGCAATGCTATAGAACATGGCTGGAAAATTCAATTTTATGGAAATTATTGAGTACTATCGTGGTGACCTAACTTTCTTGCATATACAAGGAGGAAGGATTCTACTGGCGTACTAGAGTCCCTGCAATCCAGTAGAATCTGGCTGGAAAATTCGATTTTATGGACATTTTCGACTGATATCGTGGTCAGCTGCCTTTCCCGCATAAATAATGAGGAAAGATACTATTGGCGTAATATAGCCATTGCACAGCAATAGAATCTGGTTGGAAAATTGGTTTTTATTGACATTTCCGACTAATATCGTGGTGAACCAGCATTCGTGCTTAAATAAGGACGAAATATACTATTGTCGTGCTATAGCCATGGCAATGACAGAATCTGGCTGGAAAATGCAATTTTATTGACACTATCGGCAACTATCGTGGTGACAAAGCTTTGTTGCATATATAAGGACTAAAGATTCTACTGGCGTACTATAGTTATTGCTATCCTATGGAATCTGGCTGGAAAATTCAATTTTATTGACGTTTTCGGCTAATATCGTGGTGACATAACTTTCGTGTATATACAAGGAGGAAAGATTCTACTGGCGTGCTATAGTCATTACGATGCTATAGACTCTGGACGGAAAATGTAATTTTATTGACATTTATGACTAACACCGCGGTGAGTTAACTTTTTTGCATAGATATGGAGGAAAAATTCTATTGGGGTGCTATAGCCATTGCAATGCTATAGGGTATGGCTGGAAAATTCAATTTTATGGAAACTATTGACTGCTATCGTGGTGACCTAACTCTCTTGCGTATATAAGGAGGAAGGATTCTATTTTGGCGTACTAGAGTCCCTGCAATCCAGTAGAATCTGGCTGGAAAATCCGATTTTATGGACATTTTCGACTGATATCGTGGTCAGCTGCCTTTCCCGCATAAATAATGAGGAAAGATACTATTGGCGTAATATAGCCATTGCACAGCTATAGAATCTGATTGGAAAATTGGTTTTTATTGACATTTTCGATTAATATCGTTGTGAACCAGCATTCTTGCTTAAATAAGAATGAAATATACTATTGTCGTGCTATAGCCACAGCAATGACAGAATCTGGCTGGAAAATACAATTTTATTGACATTATCGACTACTATCGTGGTG
>NW_016978466.1:0-574 GCF_001483705.2 Eufriesea mexicana | reverse complement strand
TATCCACACATCCGTATCATCCATACATTCGTACATCCATACATACATACATACAAACATCCACACATACATACATACATATATCCATCCATCCACACAACTATACATCCTCACTTCCATAGATCCATTAATATTACCATCCGTACTGCCATCCATCGATACTTCCATCCATCCATATATCCATACGTATATACATCCATACATTTATCCATACATATATACATCCATACATCCATTCATACGTTCATCCGTCCATCCATATCTCAAACCATCCATACACCCATCCATCCATAGAGCCATCCTGCCAAACATACATCCTTTCATACATCCATCCATCCATTCATCCACCCATCCATACATCAAACGATCCATACATACATACAACAATCCATCCATCCACCCATCCATCCATCCACCCACACATCCATACGTCAATACATCCACGCACCCATACATCTATCCACCCAAACATACATCCACCCATATATCCATCCACTCATACATAAATCCATCCATTAATACATCCATACATCCACACATCCATACAACCATCAATCCGTCCAACCATACAACC
>NW_016978465.1:0-783 GCF_001483705.2 Eufriesea mexicana | reverse complement strand
TTTGGACAGGATAGCTTTAACTTTTGTGCCGTTCACTGCTATTCTGCGGATTTCTGCGCTCCAGTGTGCTCTAGTATTTCCTGCTCGACTCTGCGGCGGGCAGCAATAACAGTCACGGTGCGTTATGTAGAGTTATATTCTGCTTGGCTATGTTCTGTTGGCTTGGGTTTGGATTGGGTAGCATTGTCCTTTCTGATGTACACTGCGATTCTATGCATTTCTGCGTCCTGCTCTCCACTAATGCGTTCCGTTTGGCTCTGGCGAGGACAGCAGTGGTGGTCGCGGCATGGTAGATTGGGTTGTGTTATGTTTGGTTATGTTACGATTGGCTATGTCAGGAGAGGATAGCCTCGACTTTAGTGCTATAGTCCGCGATTAGGTGTATTCCTGCGTAATACAGTGCTGTAATGGTTTCAACTTGTCCCCGGGAAGGCAATAAATATTGCCCTCGGCGCGCTATGTTGTGTCAGGTAACGTTGGGTAAGGCTCGGTTGTGCTAAGTTTGGCCAGGGTTGCTTTAACTTTTACGCTGTACACTGCTACTCGGTAGATCTCCGCGTTTTCTCTGCTCTAGCATGCCCTGCTTGACTCTGGGGAGGGCAGTAACAGCGGTTTCAGCACGTTAGTTTGAGATATGCTGAGTTTGGTAACGTTAAGTTTAGATAGGTTAGGACGGGATAGATGTGGCTTTAGTTCTATAGTCTTCTATTTGGTGGACCTCTGCGCCCTAATGTGCTCTAATGCCTTCAGCTTGGCCCTGGGGCGGCCAGAAATAGCGGTCTC
>NW_016978464.1:0-276 GCF_001483705.2 Eufriesea mexicana | reverse complement strand
GCTGGATGTATGAGTGGATGGATGTATGGATGGCTGGATGTATGAGTGGATGGATGTATGGATTGATGGATGTATGGATGTAAGTATGGGTGTATGCATGGATGTATGTTTGGTTGTATGGATGTATTGATGGATGGATGTACGAAAGTATGGATGTATGGATGTATGGCTGTATGCATGTGTGGATGTATGGATGTATGGATGTATGGATGCATGGACGTATGGATGTACGAATTTATGGATGTACGTGTGTTTTGGTGTATGTACGGATGGATG
>NW_016978463.1:0-496 GCF_001483705.2 Eufriesea mexicana | reverse complement strand
CATGAATCAACCTAGCGTGCCGAGCGCGCTATAGTTGAACTCTCCAGAGCCAAGCAGGACATTCTAGAGCACAGACGATCGCAGAAATTGACCGAATAGCAGCGTACAGCGCAACAGCTAAATCTATCCAGACCAAACAATGACAAGCCCAACCGAACCGAACGTAGAGTCACACTACCCAACGTGCCGAGACCACTATTGATGGCCTTCACAGGGCCAAGCTGAAAATATTGAAGCACTGTAGGGAGCTGATATCCAGCTAATAGCAGAATGCAGCAACAAAGTCAAAGTTATCCCCTCCAAGAAAAACCAATCGTAACATAACCAAACGTAACCTTGCTCACCCTAACGTGTCGCGACCACTACTGCTGGCCTACCAGTGCCATGCAGAACACATTAGTGGAGAGTAGGATTTAGGACTCTATAGTAGCGCAGTGCATATCAGAAAAGTCAGAGTTAACCGAACCAATCACAAACCAACAGAACATAACCAAAC
>NW_016978462.1:0-391 GCF_001483705.2 Eufriesea mexicana | reverse complement strand
GGTAAGTTCGGTCATGTTTCGATAGGCTAGGTTAGGAGGGGATGGCTGTGCCTTCAGTGCCGTAATCAAATATTAGGTGGATTCCCGCGCCCTACAGTGCTGTAATATTTTCAGCTAGGATCTGGCAAGGCCAGCAAGGGTGGTTCCAGCACGTTATGATGGGCCAGACTACGTTCGGTTAGATTGCCATAGGCAATGTTTGGACAGGACAGTATTAACTTTTGCGCTGTACGCTGCTATTCGGTGGATTACTGAACTCCACTGTGCTCTAGTATGTCATGCTTGGCTCTGGAGAGAGCAGCAATAGCGGCATCGGCACGTTGTGCTGAGTTATGCTTCGCTTCGTTATGCTCTGTTTGTTCTGGTTAGGTTTGGGTAACTCTGACTTTTC
>NW_016978461.1:0-1753 GCF_001483705.2 Eufriesea mexicana | reverse complement strand
GGGCAGAATTCTGCCGTATTACAGTGTATAACACGAAAGTCAAAGCTAACCAAGTCTAGCGCTAGCTAGTGTGACCTAACCAAACGTAGCCCAACCCAACCTAACGTATCGCGACCAGCATTGCAATGCTCCGCAGAGCCAAGCAGGGCATATCAGAGGAGAGTAGACCGCAGAAATCCTCAGTATAGCAGTGTAGAGCGCAAAAGTCAAAGCTGTCCTGTCTTAACCTGAACAAGCGTAACATAATCAAACGCAACGTAACTAAGACTAACGTGTCGAGGACAATACTGCTGGCCTCCCCGTAGCCAAGCAGGACATACTAAAGCATAGTAGAGCGCAGTAATCCACCGCGCTGCTGTGCGTAGCACAAAAGTAGAAGATATCCTAACCTAACCCGTCCCAGCCTAGCCAAGCCCAGCGTAACGCAACTAAACTTAACGTGCGGAGACTAATATCGCTGGCCGCCCCCGAGACAGGCAGGGAATATAAGAAGAATGCAGAGCGCCGAAATCCACCAAATAGCCGTGTCTAGCATAAAAGTGAAGACCATCCTATCTTAACATAACCAAGCGTAACATAACCAAGCGTTATCCATCTTAACCTAAAGTGCCGAGACCACTGTTGCTGGACACCCCAGAACCAAGCAGAGCACACTGGAGCACAATGGAGCGCAGAGGCCTACCGAAAGCAGTCTACACCACGAACATCGGAGCAATCCAAACATAACCCAAATAAACGTAACACAACCAAACGTAACCTATCTCAACCTAACGTGCCGAGACCAATATTGCTGGCCTTCCCTGAGTGTAGCGGAGCACAGTAGAGCAACGGAGGTCGCAGAAATCCTCCGAATTGCAGTGTATATCACAAGAGTCAAAGCTACCCTATCCTAACATAAACAAACGTAACATAACTGAACGTAATTTAACTCAAACTCGCGTGCCGCGACAACAATTGCTGGCACCCCAGAGCGAAGCAGGGCACGTTACAGGAGTGTAGAGCGCAGAAACGTAGAATCTCAGGGTATAGCAGAAAACTCGACGGTATCCAAACCTAACCCAGACCAACAAAACCTATCCAAACGTAGCATGAACCAACCTAACGTGCCGAGACCAACATTGCTTGCCTTCCCAGAGCCAAGCAGAGCGTACCAGAGCACACCAGAGCGCAGAAATCCACCGAATGGAAGTGTATAGCACTAAAGTCAAAGTTATACTATACTAACGTATCCAAACGAAAGTCGATCAGACGTAACATATCTCAACATGACGTGCCGAGACCAATATTGCCGGCATCCGCAGGGGCATGCAGAATATACTAGAGCACAGTAGAGCGCAGAAACCTGCCGCAACGCAGTGTATAGCACAAAAGTCATAGGTATCATAACCTAACCTAACCCAAGTTGAACTGGCGAAACGTAGCATAACTCAACACAACGTGCAGAGGCCACAGTTGCTGGCATCTCCAGGGCATAGCAAAGCGTATTAGAGCTCAGTAGAGCGCAGAAGTCCACCGAAGGGCAGGGCATGTTTATAAAGTCATATCTATCTTATCCTAATCAAGCCAAAGGTAACGTAACCGAACGTTATCTAACTCAACATAACCTGTCGCGGCCACTGTAGCCTTCGCCATCACAGAGAAGCAGAATATGATAGAGCGGAGTAGATCGCAGAGGTCCATATAAGAGCAGCGATGAGTACAGAAGTCAAATCTGTCGTAACCAAACGTAACCTAACTCAACCTATCGTATGGA
>NW_016978460.1:0-522 GCF_001483705.2 Eufriesea mexicana | reverse complement strand
CACTGCTATCCGGTGGATTTCTGCGCACTACTGCGCTCTAATGTGCTCTGCTTTGCTTTGAGGGGGGCTGCAATTGAGCCATCGGCATGTTACTCTGAGTTAGGTTACGTTATTTCACGATTGGCTAAGTTAGGAAAGGACAGCTCTTACTTTTTCGTTATACACAGCTATTCGGTGGACTCGTGTGCTCTAATGTGCCCAAACATATTCTGCTTGTCTCTGGGAAGGCCAGCAATAATATTCGTGGCACGTTTGTTTGACTTATATTACGTTCGGTTAGGTTAGGTTTGGGCGGTAGGGCTCTGATTTTTGTGCTACACACTGCTATTCGGTGGATTTCTGCGCACCACTGTGCTCTTATACGTTCTGTTGGGCTCTGCCGATGCTAGAAGCGGAGGTCTCTGCTCGACAGGTTCAGCAATTTTACATTTGGTTCGGTTGGGGCAGGTCTGCTTTCGAAGGGATATCTTTCACTTTCGTGGTAAACATTGCTACCTGGGGGCTCTCTGCGTTCTACTGTGC
>NW_016978459.1:0-9072 GCF_001483705.2 Eufriesea mexicana | reverse complement strand
TCTTGTGCTGTTCACTGCAATGCGGTGGATTTCTGCGCACTACTGTGCTCTAGTAGATCCTGCTTGTATTTGTGTGGACCGGTAATAGTTGTCCTACCATGTTAGGTTGCATTATGTCGCGTTCGTATATGTTACGTTTGGCTTGGTTGGAACAGGGTACTCTTGCTTTTGCACTACCCTCTGCGTTTCCGTGGATTTCTGCGCCTTAGTGTGCTCTAATATGCTCTGCTTGGGTAGGGGTGGTCACTAATAGTGTACTGGGCACGCTAGTTTCAGTTAGGCCACGTTTCGTTAGTTTAGGGTAGAATGGTTAGGTTATGGTGTCTATGGCTTCTGTGCTACATATTGCAATGCAGTGGATTTCCGCGGTCTGCTGAGCTGCAGTATGCTCTGCTTGGCGCTGTGTAGGCCAGCAATAATAGTCTCGGCCGGTTAGATTGATATATACTGTGTTTTATTATGCTACGTTTTGTGAGGTTAGGATATAGTAGTTCAGACTTTTGCGCTATACACTGCTATACGCGGATGACGGCGCTCTACTATGTGCCAATATATTCTGCTTGGCTCTGGCGAGGCCAGAAATAGTGGTCTTTCCTCGTCATGTTTTGTTTTGTTACGTTTGGTCATTTTAGGTTCTGTCAAGCTTGGTCTGGATTTCTTTGTCTTTCGTACTTTACACTGCCATTCGTAGGATTCCTGCGCTTGACTCCATTCAACTATTCTCTACTTCGTCCTGTGGAGGCCAGCAATAGTGTTCGCGGCACGTTACGTTCAGGTATGATATGCTTGATTAGGTTACGTTAAAGTTTGGTCAGCATGACTCCGACTTTCGTGCTATACGCTAATACCCGGTAGGTTCATGTGACCCAATATGCTCTAATGTATTCTGTTTTGCTCTGGGGAGTCCAGGAGCAGAGGTTGCGGCACGCCCTGTTGAGTTACACTACCTTTGTTTAGGTTACGTATGGTCAAGTTATGTAGGGATATGTTTGACCTTTTTGCTTTACACTGCAATATGGAGTATTTCTGCTCTCTGCTCTGCTTCCGTATATTCTGCTTGCCTCCGCGGAGGCCAGCAATAGTGGACTCAGCGCGTCAGGCTTAGTTATGCTACGTTTGCGTAAGGCAAATTTGGATATGTTAGGAGAGATTAGTTTATACTTTTGTGACATTCACTGCTATTCGGTGGATTTCCGCCCTCTACAGCGCTCTACTACATTCTGCTTGGCCCTGGGGA
The DNA here is from genome assembly GCF_001483705.2 of Eufriesea mexicana. Classification (NCBI taxonomy): domain Eukaryota; kingdom Metazoa; phylum Arthropoda; class Insecta; order Hymenoptera; family Apidae; genus Eufriesea; species Eufriesea mexicana. The sequence continues at coordinate 7,835 of NW_016978459.1, read as the reverse complement.
GGCCAGTAGCAGTGATCGTGGCACGTTACGTTGGGCTACGATACGTTTTCTTAGGTTACGTTGGTCCAGGTTAGGTTGGGGTACCTTTGTCTTGTGTGCTATACACTTCTGTTCGGGTGATTTATGCGCTCTACTGTGACCTAGTATGCTCCATTTTGCTCCGTGGAGGGCTGAAACTGTGGGCGCGGCGCGTTATGTTCAGTTAAGTAACGTTTGGTTGGGTTGTGTTTGTTTGGGTCAGGGTATGTTTTCTATGACATTTGTGCTGTACACTGGAATGCGTTGGATTTCTGCGCTCTACTGAGCTCTAGTGCATTCTGCTTGGCTGTGGGAATGCCAGTGATTGCGGCCACGTCACCTTAGGTTTAGATAGGCTATGGTTGGTTTGGTTACGTTAGCTTTGTTTAGGTGCGGATAGCTTCCACTTTTCTGCTCTACACGGCCATTCTATGGATTTCTGCGCTCTACTCCCCTCTACTATGCTCTGCTTGGATCCGCGGAGGCCAGAAATACTGGTCGTGGCACGTTAGGTTGAGCTAGATTACGTTTATTTGTGTCAGGCTTTTCGGTGTTAGGTTAGGATTGCTCTGACTTTTGTGCTCAAACCTGCTATTCTACGGACTTCTGGGCTCTACTCTGCTCCATCATATTCGGCTTGTCTCTGGGGCGCCTGCAATAGTGGTTGCAGCACATTAGATTATGTTATCTTACGTTTGGTAAGGTTAGGGTAGGATAACATTGACTATTTCCCTATACACTGCTGTTTGTTCAATTTCCGCGCTCTACATTGCTTTGCTATACTCTGCCCGACTCTGGGGTGACCAGCAATGGTGGCGGTGACTCGATAGGTTGTATTAGGTTACGTTTGGTTAGGCTAGGTTGGATTAGGTTTGGTGATGGCGGCTTCGACCCTTGTGCTATTCGCAGCTATCCGTTGGCCTTCAGCGCTCTACTGTGCTCTAGTAGGTTCTGGTTGTCACTGGGGTGGCCAGAAATAGAGGTCATGCCTCGTTAAGTTTTGCTAGTACACGATTTGTTATGTTAGGTTATGTTGGATTAGATTAGGATATATGCGATTTTTGTGCTATACGCTGTTATTTGGTGTCTCCCTGCGCTCTACTGTGCTCTGGTAGGTCCTGCATGGTCCTGAGATTTCCAGAAATAGTGGTCTCGGCACGTTATGTTGATATAAGCTACGTTTGACTAGGTTTGGTTATGACCGGTTACTTTAGAATATCTTCGACTTTTGTGCTTTACACTCAAGTGCGGCTGATCTCTGCGCTCTACTGTGCTCAGGTGTATTCTACTTTGCACTGGGGAGGTCAGCAATAGTGGTCTAGGCACGCCAGGTTGAGTTATGTTTCGTTCGGTTCGGATAGGCTGGTGCAGATGTGACCTCTATGCTGCATAACCCTATTCCCTGAATTTCTGAGCTCTAATGTGAACTAATGCTCCCTGATTTTCTCTGGGAGTTCCAGAAATAGTAGCCGCCGCGCGTAAGGTTAAGATAGGTTACCTGTGGTTAGGTAACGTTTGGCTGGTTTGGGTTAGGATATATTTGACTTTCGTGCTATGCATTGCCATTCTGTGGATCTCAGCACCCTGTTCTCCTGCAATATGCCCTGCTTGGCGCTGGGCAGTCTGGCAGTAGTGCCCTCGGCACGTTACGTAGGGTTATGTTACGTTTGGTTAGGAAAGGATTGGTTGTGTTAGGATAGGGTTACTTTGACATTTGCGCCGTGCACTGGTATTCGATAGATTCCTGCGCTCTTCATTGCTCAACCATACTCCTTTCGACCCTGGGGATAACAGTAATAGCGCTACAGGCTCGATAGATTGTGATAGGTAACGTTTGGCTAGGTTAGGTTAGGTTACGTTTGGTTAGAATGGCTCCGCCTTTTGTGTCATACACTGCTATTCGTCGGATGACTGCGCTCCACTTTGCTATAATATATTCTGCTTGGCACGGGCAAAGCCACCAATAGATGTCTCGGCACGTTAGGCTAGACTAGGTTGCGTCTGGTTATATTGCGTTTCGACAGTATAGGATGGGACAGCTTTGACTTTTGTGCTATAGACCGCTGTTCGTTGAATTTCTACCCTCCACGTTGCTCTACAATACTCTGCTCGCCTCTTGGGAGGCCAGTAAGATTCGTTTCGGCCCGTCAAGCTGTTTTAGGCTACGTTTGTGTACGCTAAGTTAGTTTGGTTTAGGTTTGGATGTATTTGACTTTCGCGGTATACACTGTTATTCGGCGGACTCCTACGCGCTGCCGTGCTCAAGTATATTCTGCATGGCTTTGGTGAGTCCAGAAGTATCGGTCTCAGCACGCTTGCCTGCGCTATATTGCGTTTGGTTATCTTACGTTTGGTTAGGTTAGGATAGGGTAGCTTTGACTTTTGTGCTACAAACTGCTATTCGGCGGATTTCGTCGCTCTACAGTGTTCTAGTGTGTTCAGCTTGGTACCGGGAAGCCAAGCAATAGTGGTCCCGGCACGATATATTGAGATATGTTACGCTCGGTTGGTTTGTGGTTCCTTGAGTTCGGTTTGTTTCGACTTTCGGTGTGTACACTGCTATTCGGTGGATACCTGCGGTCTACTGAGCTCTGCCATAACATGTTCGGCTATTGAGAGCCCAGCAATAGCGGCCGTGGTGCCATTTGTTGGGCTAGGGTACGTTCGCCATGTCACGTTTGGATATTTCAGGAGAGAATAGCTTTGACCTTTGTGTTGTACCCTGCTGTTCGGTGGATTTCTGCGCTCTTCATTGCTCTACTATGCTCTACACGACCCTGGGGATACCAGCAGTGGCGGTCGTAGCGCAAGAGGTTGAGACACGTTGCGTATGTCTATGATAGGTTATGCTAGGTACGGTTAAGGTGTATTTGGCTTTTGCTCTGTACACCGCTGTTCTGCGTTCTTCTGCGCTGCACTGTGCTGAAATATGTTCTGCTTGGCTCCGTGGAGGACAGCAGTAGTGGTATTTGCACGCTAGGTTCAGTTAGATTACGCCTGGCTTGGCTAAGTTAGGATAGGTTTGGTTAGGGTAGCTTCGACTATTGCGCTATACACTGCTATTTCGTCGATAACTGTGCACTGCATTTCTCTACCAGCATCTGCCATTGTCAGGGGGGCAGCAATAGCGTTCGCCTCACGTTTGTTTGAGTTAGCTTACGTTTGGATAGGTCAGGTTAGGTCAAGCATTGTAGGTATTGCTTTGTTTCTGCGCTATACACTGCTACTCGGTCGATATCTGCGCTCTGTGCTGCCCTTCTAGCCTCTGCTTCTCCCTGGGATGCCAGCAATTGTGGTCGCTGCACATCTGGCAGCGTTATATTAAGCTTGGTTGGGCTAGGCTAGGTTAAGTTTGGTTTGTATTGCTTTGACTTTTGTGCTGTATGCTGCTATCCGGTCGATACATGCACTCTGCGTTGCTCTGCCAGCATGCGCCTTTCTCTGCGGAGGTCAGCAGTAGTGGTTTGGGCACGTTAGGCTGAAATACGATACGTTTGGTTTGGTTTGGCTAGTCTGGGCTAGGTGAGGATATCTTCGCCTTTTTTACTGTTCATTGCCATTCTATGGGCTCCTGCGCTCTATATTCCTCTAATATGTGCTGCTTAGCGATGAGAAGTCCTACGATAGTGGCCTCGCCACGGTAGATTTTATTAGTTTACATTTGGTTTGGTTAGGTTAAGCTACCTTAGATCAGGATATCTCTGATTTCTGTGCTATACACTGTTATTTGGTGGCCTTCTGCGCCCTAGTGTGCACCAGTGTATTCCGCTTGTCGCTGGGAGACCAGCAAGAATGGTCTCGGCGCGTTAGTTTAAATTAAGTTGCACTCCTTTATGTTACGTTAGGATATGTTATTGTAGGATAGAATTGACTATTGTGTTATAGACGGACAGTCCGCGAATTTGTACTCTCTATATTGGTAAACTATACTCTCCTGGACTCTGTGGAGGCCAGCAGTCGTGGCCATGGGAGGGTAGATTTTGTTAGGCCACGTTTCGTAGTGTCACGATTGGTCAGATTAGGACAGGACAGATGTATCTGTTGTGCTACACAACGCTATTCGGAGAACTTCTATGATATACATTGCTCTACAATACTCTGCTCGCGTCAGGTGAGACCAGCAATAATGTTTTCGGCGCGTTAGGTTGAGATAGATAAAGTTTGGTTATGCTACGTTTGCTAGGTTAAGACAGGATCGCTCCGACTTTTATGCTATAAAACCCTAGTCTGTGGATATCTCCGCCGCACATTGCTATAATATTCTCTGCCTTGCTGTACGGAGTCTAGCAATATTATTCTCGGCACGCAACGATTAGGTATGCTACGTTCGGTTAGTTTAGTCTAGGACAGCTAAGGTTAGGATATCTTTGACTTTCGTGTTACACACAGCAATGCAGTGAATTTCTGCGCTCTACTGTGCTCTCATATGTTCTGCATGACTCTGGGGTGGCTAGGTTTGGTCTGGTTCTCTTTGACTTTTGTGGTATACACCGCTTCTCGGACGATGTCTGCGCTCCGCATTGCTCTACTAGCCTCTGCTTTTATCTGGCGAGGCCAGCAATAGCGGTCGTGGCGCCTTATATTTTGTTAGGTTACGATAGGTTCGGATACGTTTGGTTAAGCTTGGTTAGAATGGCTTTGGCATTTGTGCTGTACATGCTTTTCGGCGGATCTCTGCGGTCTACTGTGCTCTGGTATGTTCTGCTTGGCTATGGGGAGGACAGCAGTAGCGCTCCCGTCACGATAGACTGAGATATGTTGCATTTGATCATGTTACGTTTAATCAGGTTAGGATACAGTAACTTTGACTTATGTGCTCTACACTGCTATGCGGATGAATTTTACGCTCTAAACAGACCTGCTATACTCTGCTCGACTAACTGGTGGTCAGTAATAGTGGTCGCGGCATGTTACTTTGAGTTATGTTACGTTTGGTTATGTCACGATTCGTTAGGGTAGGAAAGGATGGCTATATCATTTGTAATGTGCACTGCTATTCGGTGGACTTCTGCGCTCTGCTTTGCTGTAATTTGCTCCGCTTGGCTTCTGGGAAGCCAGCAATTGTGGTCTCGTCGCGATAGGTTAAATTAGGCTGCGATTGGTAAGATTACGTTTGGTTAGGTCAGTATAAGCTAGCTTTGCATTTTGTGCTATAAACTGCTTTTCAGTGAATTTCGGCTATCGTCATTGCTCGTCCATGCTCTGCTCGACTCTTGGAAGACCTGCAACTGTGATATCGGCATGCTAGTTTGAGTTAGGTGACGCTTGGCTTGGATAGGTTAAGATAGGTTTAGTTAGTGAAGCTTTGACTTTTGTGCTGGACACTCCTGTTGGGGCGATACCTGTGCACTACATTGCTCTACTAGCATCTGATTTACCTGGCGAGGCCAGCAGTAGCATTCGTCGCACGTTTGCGTGACACATGTCTCGCTCCTTTAAGTTAGGTTAGGCGAAGTATGGTTGGGATTGCTTTGACTGCTGTGCTATAAACTGCTGTTCGTCCGATATCCGAGCTCTGCGTTGCTCCACTTGCATCCGCTTGTCTGTGGTGTGGCCAGAAGTAGTGGACGTGGCCCGTTTGTGTGGGTTAGGTTTCGTTTGTCTATTTGTGCTCAGTATAAGTTTGGTTGGAACGGCTTTGACTTTTGCGCTATACACTGCGATACGGTGGATTTCTGCGCTCCACTGTGTTCTAGTATATTCTGTTTGTATCTGGGGAGGGCAGCAATAGTGCTCTCGGCACGTTAGGTTGAGTTAGATTAGGCTCGTATAAGTTACGTTTGGTTTGGATATGAAGGGATATCTCCCACTTTGTGCTGTACACTGCATTGCGGTTGATTACTGCGCTCTACTGTGCTCTAGTATATTCTGCTTGGCTATGGGAAGGCTAGCAATAGTGGCCTCGGCACATTAGTTTGGGCAAAGAGAGGTTCGCTTGTGTTCCGTATGTTTATGTTAGGAATGGGTAACTGTGGCAATTGTTCTATGCACTGCGATTCTATCGATTTCTGCGCTCTACTCCCCTCTAATATCTTCCACTTCGCTCTGAGGAGGGCAGAAATAATGCTCTCGGCAGGTGACGGTGAGTTAGGTTATGTCTGGTTTCATTATGTTTGATTAGGATAGGATAGGGCAGTTATGACGTGCGTGCTATACACTGCTGTGCGGTTGAGTCCTGCACTCTACTGTGCTCTAGTACGTTCTTCTTCGCCCCGTGGAGGCCAGCAATTGTGGCCGCGGATTATTTGTTTGAGTTATGTTACGCTCAGATTTGTTCGGGTAGGTTAAATTTTGTTAGGATAACTATGACTTATGTGCTCAACACAGACCATCCATGGACTTCTGCTCTCTACTGTGCTCTATCATTTTCCACTTATCTCTGGGGACGCCAGCAGTAGTGGTTGCGGCAGGTTTGTTTGGGTTATATCATGTTTGGTCAGGTTAGGATAAGTTTGGTCAGGGTGTCACAGACTATTGTGCTGTGCACTGATGTGCGGTCGCTTTCTGGCTCTACTGATCTCTAATATGTTCTGCTTGGCTCCGGAGAGGCCGGCAATATTTGTCTCGGCACGCTGCGTTGTGTTATGTTACGCTTGGCTTGGCTGGGCTACGATAGGATTGGTTAGGATAGCTTCGACTTTGCGCTATGCACTGCTATTCGTTCGATATCTGCGCTCTGCGCTGCCCTACTATCATCTGCTTGTATCTGGGGTGCCAGAAATAGTGGCCGTGGCACGTTTGTTTCTGTTAGGTTACGTATGGTTATATAAGATTTAGTTAGGTTCGGACAGGATAGCTGGCTTACCAGACGTAATCTAGCTTATCCCGACATGCCGGGACCACTATTTCTGGCATCCCCAAAGTCGAGGAGAGTATAGTAGAGCAATGTAGAGTGCAACAATCCACGAATAGCAGTGTATAGAACAAAAGTCAAAGTGGCATATAAAAACCTAGTCAAACTTAACATGACCAAGCGTATCATAACTAAACCTAACGTGCCGAGACCAATATTGCTGTCATTCTCAGGAGCACAGTAGAGCGCAGAAATCCTCCGAAAGCAGTGTACATCACAAACGCCATGGGTACCCTACCCTAACTTAGCCGATCGAAACACAACAAAACGAAACATATCCCTTTCCAACGTGCCGAGACTCCTGCTGGTGCTCTCCCGAGGTCCAAGCAGAATATGGTAGAGCATATTAGAGCGCAGGGAGCCACCGAATAACAGTGCACAGCACGAAAGTCGGAACAATCCATACCGAACTTAGCCTAGCCTAACCTAACCAACCGTAACATAATCAAACGCAATGTAACTGACACAAACTTGCAGACAATTCTCCTGGCCTCCCCATAGCCAGGCCGAATACATTAGAACGCATTAGAGCGCAGAAACCCTCCTAGTAGCAGTGTATAGCACGGAAGGCAAAGCTATGCTAACCAAACTTAGCCTTACATAACCTATCCGAGCATGCGTAACCTAACTCAGCCATACGTGCCACGACCTCTACGCCTGGCGTCCCCATGGTCGAGCAGAGTATAGTACAGCAATGAGGAGCGCAAATGTCCACCGAACATCAGTGTATACCACAATAGTCAAAGCTGTCCTATGCAAACCTATCCGAACCTAACCTAACAGAACGTAACATAGCTCAACCAAACGTGCCACGATCACTATTGCTGGCCTCCACAGAGACAAGCGTATAATAGCACAGAAACGCATATCGCAGGTATCGGCCGAATACCTGTGTATAGCACAAAAGTCAAAGCTACCCTAACCAAACATATCCTAACGCAGCTAAGTCAAACGTATCTTTTCT
>NW_016978458.1:0-297 GCF_001483705.2 Eufriesea mexicana | reverse complement strand
GGATGTATGGATGGGGGCTTGTATGAATGGATGGATGTATGGATGGATGGATGTATGGATGGACGGATGTATGGATGTATGGATGTAAGGACGTATGCCCGTATGGATGCATGTATGTATGAATGTATGGACGTAAAAATGTATGGGTGTATGCATGTATGGATGTATGAATGTATGGATGTAAGGATGTATGGATGTATGGCTGTACGAATTTATGGATGTACGGATGTGTGAATGTATGGATGGATGGATGGATGTATTGATGTATGTATGGATGTATGCATAGATGTGTGTATG
>NW_016978457.1:0-255 GCF_001483705.2 Eufriesea mexicana | reverse complement strand
ACATCCACACATACAATCATACATTCATTCATACATGCATCCATACATACACCCATACTGCCACACAGCCAAACATCCATACATATATACATCCATTCATCCTTACGTCCATCCATCCGTATATCCGTCCAACCATACATCCGTACATTCATACATCCATAAATCCATAAGTCCATCCACCAATCCATCCAACCACCTATACATCCATACATACACCAATACATACATCCATACATACAAACACACATTCATTCA
>NW_016978456.1:297-546 GCF_001483705.2 Eufriesea mexicana | reverse complement strand
TATGACAGCTTATATATTTTGAATAGACTTCTTCTCTGGCAAGTAGATGGCTGTACTTGCCATCGGATTGAAGACGTTAAGCGAACTATTCACCAAGCTACTACAGAATATAGATTTTGAATAGACCTATTTTCTGGCAAGTAGATGTCTGTACTTGCCATTGGATTGAAGGCGGTAGGCGATCTACTCACCAAGCTATTACAGACTATAGATTTTGAATAGGCCTATTCTCTGGCAAGTAGATGGCTG
>NW_016978456.1:0-211 GCF_001483705.2 Eufriesea mexicana | reverse complement strand
CTGTACTTGCCATTGGTTGAAGACGTTAGGCGACCTATTCTCCAAGCAATAACAGATTATAGATCATGAATAGGCCTATCCTCTGGCAAGTAGATGGCTGTACTTGCCATTGGATTAGAGGCGTTAAGCGATCTATTCTCCATGCTACAACAGGTTATAGATTTTGAATAGGCCTATTCCCAGGCAAGTAGATGGCATTACTTGAGATTGG
>NW_016978455.1:737-1014 GCF_001483705.2 Eufriesea mexicana | reverse complement strand
GCCTACTATGGCCATTGCAATGCTGTAGAATCTGGTTGGAAAATTCAATTTCATTGACATATTCTGCTAATATTGTTGTGTGTTTACTTTCGTGCATAAATACGGAGGAAAGATTCTTTTGACGTGCTGTAGTCATCGCGTTGCTACAGGATCTGGCTGGAAAATACAATTTTATTGACATTTTCGACATATATCATGGTGAGCTAACTCCCTTGTATACGTAAGGAGGAAGAATTCTATTGATATACAATAGCTAATGCAATGGTGCAGAATCTGG
>NW_016978455.1:342-560 GCF_001483705.2 Eufriesea mexicana | reverse complement strand
GGTGAGATAACTTTCTTGCATAAATAAGGAGGACAGATTCTATTGGCGTGCTACAGCTATTGCTGTGCTGTTGAAACAGGCTGGAAACTTCAATTTTATTGTTATTTTCGATTAATATCGTGGTGAGTTAACACCCTTGTATACGTAAGGAGGAAGAATTCTATTGGACTACTATAGCCATTGCAATGCTGTAGAATCTGGCTCGAAAATTCAATTTT
>NW_016978455.1:0-266 GCF_001483705.2 Eufriesea mexicana | reverse complement strand
CTATTGGCGTGGTATAGCCACTGCAATGCTATAGAATCAGGCTGGAAAATTCAATTTTATTGTCATTTTCGGTTAATATCGTGGTGAGATAACTCCCTTGTATACATAAGGAGAGAGAATTCTTTTGGCCTACTATAGCCATTGCAATGCTGTAGAATCTGGTTGGAAAATACAATTTCATTGACATTTTCTGCTAACATTGATGTGTGTTGACTTTCGTGCATAAATAAGGAGGAAAGATTCTTTTGACGTGCTGTAGTCATCGC
>NW_016978454.1:0-620 GCF_001483705.2 Eufriesea mexicana | reverse complement strand
AATAAAATTGAATTTTCGAGCAAGATTCTATAGCATTGCTATGCCTATAGCATGCCAAGAGAATCTTTCCTCCTGATATATGGAAGAAAGATAGCTCACAAGCATATATTAGAGCAAAATGTCAATAAAATTGAATTTCCCAGCAAGATTCTTTGGCATTGCAATGGCAACAGCACGCCAATCGAATCTTTCCGCCTTATTTACGCATGAAAGATAGTTCACTACGATATTAGTGGAAATTGTGAAGAAAATTGAATCTGCCAGGCATATTCCATATCATTGCAATGGTTATAGCACGTCAAAATAACCTTTCCTCCTTATTTATGCAAGAAAGGTAGCGCAATACAATATTATTCGAAAATGTGAATAAAATTTAATTTTCCATCCAGCTTCTATATCACTGCAATGGCAACAGCACGCCAATAGGATCTTTCCTCCTGATTTATGCAAGAAAATAAGCTCACCACGATATTAGTCGAAAATGTCAATAAAATTAAATTTTCCGGCCAGATTCTACAGCATTGCTATGGCTATAGCACGCCAAAAGGATCTATCCACCATACTTATGCCAGGAAGATAGCACACCACGATATTAGTCGAAAATGTCAATAAAATTGAAT
>NW_016978453.1:0-970 GCF_001483705.2 Eufriesea mexicana | reverse complement strand
CTCAACCTAACGTGCCGAGACTACTATCAATGGCCACCGCAGATTCAAGCAAAGCATATTAGAGCACATTAGGGCGCAGGAATCCACCAAATAGCAGTGTAGGTTACAATAGTCGATGACAACATAGCCTAACTTGGCCCAACTTAGCATAACCAAACGAGGCATAAGTGAACATAAAGCCGCAAGCACAGCTGCTGGCATCCCCAGATTCTGGCGGAATATAGTAGAACAATGTATAGCGCAGAAATCTACCGAACAGGAGCGTGTAGCACAAAAGACAAAGAAATCCTACCCAAGCCATCTAAACCTACATGAACGAAACGTAGCATTGCCCAAGCTAATATGCCGAGACCACCATTGCTAGCCGACCCAGAGCCATGCAGAACATGTTAGAGCGCAGTAGAGCGATGAAATCCGCCGAAAAGCAGTGAATGGCACAAAAGTTTAAGCTACCCTATCCCAACATAGCCAAAATTGGCATACGCAAATGTAGCCTAACGGAACCTAACATGACGAGACCACCATTGCTGGCCTCGACAGGGACAAGCAGAATGTACTGGAGCACAGTAGAGCCCAGAAATCCACCGCACTGCAGTGAATAGCACAAAAGCCGTACCTAAACTAGCATAACCTGACCTAACCTAACCTAACCAAAGGTAGCATTGCTCAGCATAACGTGCAGAGACAACTGCTCCTGGCCTTACCATAGCCAAGTGGAATGTAGTAGGTCGCCGCAGATAATGGAAGTACAACGAATTACCGTGTATAGCACGAGATTCAAAGCTACCCTAACAGCACATAACCCAACCTAACATAACCGAACGTAACGTAACCCAAGCTAACGTGGCGCGGCCGCTATTGATCGCGTCTCCAGAGTCGGGCAGATTATAGTTGATCTATGTGGAGCGCAGAAATCCACCGAATGGCAATGTACAGCACAAAAGCCGTAGATATCCTAACCTAGCTTGGC
>NW_016978452.1:0-420 GCF_001483705.2 Eufriesea mexicana | reverse complement strand
TTCTATTGGCGAGCTATAGGCATTGCAATGCTATAGAATCGTCCTGGAAAATACAATTTTATTTACATTTTCCACTAATACCGTGGTGAGCTATCTTCCTTGCACACGTAACGAGGAAAAATCCTTTTTGAGTGCTATAGCCACCGCAATGCAGAAGTATCTGTCTGGAAAATTCAATTTTATTGACATTTTTGACTAATATCGTGGTGAGCTAGCTTTCTTCCATAAATAAGGCGGAAAGATTATATTGGCGTGCTATTGCCATTGCAATGCTATAAAATCTGGATGGAAAATTCAATTTTATTGACATTTTCTACTAATATCGCGGTGCGCTATCTTTCTTGCATAAATAGAGAGGAAAGATTCCATTGGCCTGCTATACCCGCTGAAATGCTGTAGAATCCGACAGGAAAATTCAAT
>NW_016978451.1:0-1613 GCF_001483705.2 Eufriesea mexicana | reverse complement strand
GAAATCAATAGAATCGCAGTGTATATCAGAAAAGTCCAAGCAACCCAAACCAAACCCCAACTAACTTAACCCAATCAAACGTAGCCTAACAAAATGTAACGCGCCGCGAAGACTGTTGCCGGCCTCCACATCGCCAAGCAGATCATATTAGAGGGGAGTAGAGGGCCGTAGTGCATAGAATAGCAGTGTATGTCAGAAAAGTCAAAGATATTATATCCTAAACCGAACTAACCTAACATAGCCAAGCGCAACACAACTCTGCCCAGCGTGCCGAGATCAAAGTTGCTGGCAGCCCCAGAGCCAACCCGAGCGTACTGGATCTCTGTATGGAGCAGAAATCCACCTTAGAGTAGTGTAGAGCACAGAGATCAAAGCCATCTTGACCAAACCTAACTTTTCCTAACGTAACGAAACCTAATATAACTCAACCTGTCGTACCGCGATCACTATTGCTGGCGACCCCAGAGGCCAGTAGAGTATGATAGAGCACAGTAGAGCGCAGATGTGCGTAGAACAGTTGCGTTAAGCCCAAAAGACAGTGCTATCCTAACCTAACCCAATCTAACCCAACCTCTCCGAACGTGACCTAACTCAGCTTAACGTGCCGCGGTCATAATTGCCGGTCTCCCCAGATCTGAGCGGAATACATTAGAGTACAGTAGAGCGCAGAAATCAAAAGAATGGCCATGTATAGCACGAAAGGAAGAGCTATCCAGACCTAACAAAAACTAGCATAACCCAAATTTGAACGTAGCATAACTCAAACTAACGTGCCGAGACCGCTGTTGCTTGCCTCCCAAGAGCCAAGCAGAATTTACGAGAACAGAGTAGAGCGATGAAAGCGCCGAATGGCAGTGTATAGCACAATTGTCCAGGATACCCTAACTTAACCAGCCCCAACCTAGCCTTACCAAACGCTGCTTTACTAAACCTAGCGAACAGAGAACATCTTTCCTGGCTTCCCCAGGGCCGCGCAGAACATATTACAGCACAGTGGAGCGCAGAAATCCGCCGAATAGCAACGTATAGCACTAAAGTCAAACTTACACTAACCAAACCTAACCTAACCCAACCTACCGAAACGTGACGTATCCATACCTAACGTGACACGAACACACTTTCTGGCCCCACAGAGTCGTGCAGAGTATAGTAGAGCAGCGTGGATCGCAGAAATCCACCGCATTGTAGTGTATAGCAGAAAAGTCAAAGCTGTACTAACCCAATGCAAACAAACCCAACCTAGCCAAACGTGATGTAGCTCAACCAAACGTGGCGAGACCATAGCTGCAGCCCTCTCTAGACGCGAGGAGAGCATATTACGGCACAGTAGACAGCAGAAATCCAACCAGTAGCAGTATACATCGCAAAGGCCATAGTTATCCTAACCAAACTTATCACAGCCTACCCTAACAAAGCGTTACCTATCTTAACCTAACAAACCGAGAACCGTGTTGCCGGCCACAACAGAGCAAAGCAGAATATACTGCAGCACATTAGATCGCAGAAATTCGCTGCATTGCAACGTATGGCACAAAAGTCGGTGCTAACCTATCCTAATCTAACAAACCATATTGCAACCAAACGTAACCTATCTCGTCCTAACTGGAGGCTAC
>NW_016978450.1:0-520 GCF_001483705.2 Eufriesea mexicana | reverse complement strand
TGCCCAGACCACTATTGCTGACCTCCACAGGGACAGGAAGAATCTACCAGAGCACAGTAGAGCTCAGTAATGCGCCACACCGCAGTGTAAAGCACAAAAGTCAATGATATGCTAACCTAACCAGACCTAACCTAACATAGACGAACGTTGGATATCTCAACGTAACGTGCCGATATTATTACTCCTATCATTCCCAGTGACAAGCCGAACATATTAAAGCACAGTAGGTGGCAGAAATTCCGCGCAAATGAAGTGTATTTTTTTTTAGTCGAAGCTGTCATCTCCTAACCTAACCAACCGTGATATACCCAAACTTAACCTAACACAACCTAACGGGCAGCGACCACTACTGGTCGTCTCCCCAAAGTCAAGCAGAGTGTAATAGAGCAGAGTGGAGCGCAGAAGACCACAGGATAACAGTCTATGACAAAAATGTCAAAGCTTTGCAAACTTAACACAAACACACATAACCCAACCAAACGTAGCCTAACGGAACCTAACGCGCTGCGGCCACAAATTC
>NW_016978449.1:0-3139 GCF_001483705.2 Eufriesea mexicana | reverse complement strand
ACTTTCCCGATATACACTGCGATTCTATGGATTTCTGCATTCTATTCGTCAATAATCAGCTCTTTTTGGCTCAGTGGAGACCAGCAACAGTGGTCGCTGCACGTGAGGTTGAGTTAGGTTACATTTGGTTATGTTACGATTGGTTAGGTTAAGAGAGGTTTCTCAGATATTAGAGCTATAGCCTGCTACTAGCTGCACATCTGGGACCTACATTGCTCTAATACTTTCAGCTTGGCTCCGGGAAGGCCAGAAACGGTTGTCTCGTTTCGTTACGTTGAATCAGGTTACTTTCGATCAGGTTGGGTTAGAATAAGTTTGGTTAGGGTAGCTTTATCGCTCGTTCTGTACACTGATATCTGGTGGATTTCTGTGCTCTACTGCGCTCTTGTATATCCTGATTAGCTCTGGCGAGGGCAATAATGGCGGTCTCGTCTCGTTTGCTGGGGTTGTGCTATGTTTGGCAATGTTTTGCTTGTTTGCAGTAGGTTTGGGTATCTTTGAGTTTCCTGGCGTTCACTGCTACTGTATGGATTTCTGCGTTATACTCATCACTAACGAGTCCTTCATCGCTTTGGGGAGGCCAGCAATAGTGGTCACAGCACGTAGGATTGAGTCAGGTTACATTTGGTTATGTCACGATTGGTTTGGTTAGGAGATGTGGCTTTGTCCTTAGTGCTACAGTCTGCTATTAGGTGGATTTCTGCGCACTACAGCGCTCTAATATTTCCAGCTTGGCTCTGAGAAGGCCAGCCATTGTTGTCTCGGCCCTTCAGGTTGTGTCATGTTGCTTTCGGTTTGGTTGGGTTAGGAAATGAATGGTCATGGTAGCTTCATCTGTTATGCTATGCACTGCTATTCGGCCGGGTTCTGCGCACTACTGTGCTCTAGTATGTCCTGCACGGCTCTGGGAGGGCAGCAGCGTCGGTCTCGGCAGGTTATGTTTGTTTAGGCTACGTTTGGTTATGTTCTGCTCGTCTTTGTTAGGTTTGGGTAGCTTTGACTTTTCTGATGTACGCTGTGATTCTATGGATTTCTGCGCTGTACTCTACACCAAAGTGTTCTGCTTGGCTATGCGGAGCCCAGCAATAGTTATCGCGGCGAGTTATGTTGAGTTGGGTAACGTTTGGTTATGTTACCTTTGGTTAGGTTAGTAGAGGTTGCTTTTCCTGTAGTGTCGTGGACTGCTATTAGCTGGATCTCCGCGCCCTACAGTGCTATAATGTTTTCAGCTTGGCTCTGGGAATGCTACGAATAGTGTCCTCGGCTTTGCATGTTGGGTCAGGTTGTGTACAGTTGGGCTGGGATAGGCCAAGTTTGGTTTGGAGAGCTTTCACTTTGAGCTGTACACCGTTACTTGGTGGATTTCTGCGCACTACTGTGCTCTAGTTTGTCCTGATTGGCTCTGGGGAGGGCAGCAATAGCGGTCTCGGCACGATAGGTTGGTCAAGGCTACGTTTGGGTATATTCTGTTGGTTTGGGTTAGGTTTAGGTAGCTATGACTTTTCCGATATACACTGCGATTCTATGGACTTCTGCGTTCCACTCCACACTAAGGTGTTCTGCTTGGCCCTGGGGAGACCAGCAATAGTGGTCTCGGCACGTCACGTGTGGCAAGTTACGCTCGGTTAGGATGGGTTAGGATATGTTTGGTCGCTGTGGGTTCAACTTTTGTGCTGTACACTGTTATACTGTGGATTTGTGCGCTCCGCTGATTTCCCGTAAACCCTGCGTGGCTCTGGGGACGGCAGTAATGTCGGTATCGGCACATTCAGCTGAGTTGTGATATATTAGTCCATGTTACGATTCGTTTGGTTAGGAGAGGATAGCTTTGACTTTAGAGCTATACTCTGCTTTTAGGAGGACTCGTGCGCCATACATAGCTCTAATGCTTTCAGCATGTCTCTGCGAATGCCAGCTACAGTGGCCTCGGCACGTTATGTAGTGTCAGGTTGCGCAAGGTTAGGTTGGATTTGGATATGTTTGGTTAGGGTAGCTTTTATTTTTGTGCTGTGCACTGCTATTCTGTGTATCTGTGCGCTCTACATTGCAACACTATGCTCTGCTAGGCTCTCGGGAGGTCAGCAATAGTGGCAGCGGCACGTCGGCTTCAGTTAGATTACTTTTGGTTATGTTAGGACTGGATAGCTTTCACTTCTGCGATATATACTGTTATTCGGTCGGTATCTGAGCGCTGCATTGCTCTGGTAGCATCTGCTTGAATCTGGGAGGTCAGCAATGGCTGTCGTGCACGTTTGGCTGAGATACGTTACGCTTTGCTTGGTTAGGCTTTGATAAGTTTTGTTAGGATGCCTTTGACTTTAGTGCTATACACTGCTATTTAGTGGCTTTCTGCGCTCTGCTGTGCTCTAGTATTTCCTTTGTCTCTGGCGAGGCCAGCAATAGTGGTCCCGACACGTTAGGTTAGGTTACACTGTGTTTGCTTATACTACGATTGTATATTGTAGGACATGGTGGCTTTGACCTTTGAGCTATCCACTGCTCTTCGGCGGGTTATTACGCTCCGCTTTGTTCAACTATACTCTGCTCGACTCTGGGGTGGCCAGCATTTGTTGTCTCGTCCCGCTCGGGTGAGTAATGTTACGTTTGGTTACGTTACGAAAGTTTGGGTTAGTCTTGGATGTATAGATATGACTTTCGTGGTTTTCGCTGCTATTCGGTGGATTTCTCAGCTCTACTCTGCTCTAGTATGTTCTGCTTTGATATGTGGAAGACAGTAATGGTGGTCTCGGCTCGACAGATTGAGATGGGATACGTTTGGTTAAGTTACGTTAGCTCGGGTTTAGATAGCTTCGACTTTTTTTCGCAATACACTGTGACTCTATGGACTCCCTCGATCTGCTCTCCTCCATTATGCTCTGCTTGTCTATGGGGAAGTCGGATGTAGTGCTAGCGGCACGTTAGGTTTGATTACTCTACGTTCGATTATGTTCAGTTTGGTAAGGTTCGGTCGGTATATCTTAGACTTTTATGCTACACATTGCTATTTGGCGGCTTTCTGTGCTCTACTGTGCTCCATTATACCCCGCGCGACCCTGGGAGGCCAGCATTAGTGGTTATGGCTCGATAGGATGCGTTAGGATAAGTTTAGTGGTGTAAAGATTAGTTGGGTTTGCACAGA
>NW_016978448.1:0-321 GCF_001483705.2 Eufriesea mexicana | reverse complement strand
AAGTAACGTGCCGATACCTCTATTGCTGGCCTTTGCAGAGCCAAGCTGAACATACTAGAGCGTGAAATCAACCGATTAGCAGTGTACAGCACAAAAGCGAAAGCTATCCTGTCCTAATTTAACCAAGTGTAGCATCGCCAAACGTAACATATCCGATCCCAACGTGCATAGACAACCATTGTTGGCCTGACCAGAGCAAAGCAGAACATATCATAGCACAGCAGAGCGCAGAAATGAACTTAAAGCCGCGTATAGCACAAAAGTCAAAGCTATCCTCTCCAAACATACCAACCGTAACATGACCAGAAGAAAATAGATCAA
>NW_016978447.1:0-1161 GCF_001483705.2 Eufriesea mexicana | reverse complement strand
TCTGTAGCCATTGCTATGGCATAGAATGTGGCTGGAAAAATCAATTTAATTGAAATTTTGGACCTCTGCCGTGGTGAGCTAAATTTCTTGCGTGAATGAGGAGGGTAGTTTCTATTGGCGTGCGTGTGCGATAGCCACTGCATTGCTATAGAATCAGGAAGGAAGACTCAATTTTAGTGACATTTTCGACTAATATCGTAGTGAGCTCCCTTTGTTGCATAAATACGGATAAAAGATTCTATTGGCCTGCTATATCCATCGCAATGCAATGAAATCTGGATGGAAAATTCAATTTGATATACATTTTCGACCGATATCGTGGTGAGCTATCTTCCATGCATAAATGAGTAGGAAAGATCCTATTGGCGTGCTATAGCCATTGCAATGCTACGGTGTCTGGCAGGAAGATTCAATTTTATTTACTCTTTCGACTAATATCGTGGTGAGCAAGCATTCGTGCATAAATAAGGAGGATGGATCCTATTGGCATGCTATAGTTATTACAAAGCAGTGGAATCTTGCAGGAAAGATCAATTTTATTGACATTTTCGTCTAATATCGTGGTGAGCAAGCTTTCTTGCATAAATAAGGAGGGAGGATCCTATTGGCGTGCAATAGCCATTGCAATGAAATAGAATATGACTGGAAATTTCAATTTCATGGACATTTTCGAATAATATCGAGGCGAGCAAGCTTTCTCGCATAAATAAGGAGAATAGATACTCTTGGAATGCTGTAGCTACTGCAAAGCAATGGAATCTTACTCGAAAGTTCAATTTTATTGACATTATCTACTAATATCGTGGTGAGCAATCTTTCTCGCATAAATAAGGAAGAAATATTCTATTGGCGTGCTACAGCCACTGCATTGCTGTAGAATCTGGCTAGAAAATTTAATTTTATTGTCATTTTCCACTAATATCGTGGTGAGCTAACTTTCTTGCATAAATAAGGAGGAAAGATCCTATTGGCGTGCAATAGCCATTGCAATGCTACGGTGTCTGGCAGGAAGATTCTATTTTTTTGACGTCTTCGACAAATATCGTGGTAAGCTAACTTTCTTGCATAAATGAGGAGGATAGATACTATTGGCATGCCACAGCTATTACAAAGCAATGGAATCTTACTGGAAAGTTCAATTTTATTGACATTTTCGTCTAA
>NW_016978446.1:0-538 GCF_001483705.2 Eufriesea mexicana | reverse complement strand
CTGCCTGGAGTATTCAATGTTATTGACATTTTCGGCTAATATCCTGGTGAGCTAACTTTCTTGAATAAATAAGGAGGAAGGATACTATTGGCCAGCTAATCCCATTGAAAGTCTATAGTATCTGGATGGAAAATTCAATTTTATTAACATTTTCGACTAATATCGTGGTGAGGTGACTTTCTTGCATTAACAAGGAGGAAAAATTCTATTGGCGTGCTATAGCTATTGCAGTGCTATAGAATCTGCCTCCAAAATTCAATTTTATTGATATTTTCGACTAATATCGTGGTGAGGTGACTTTCTTGCATTAACAAGGAGGAAAAATTCTATTGGCGTGCTATAGCTATTGCAGTGCTATAGAATCTGCCTCCAAAATTCAATTTTATTGATATTTTCGACTAATATCGTGGTGAGGTGACTTTCTTGCATTAACAAGGAGGAAAAATTCTATTGGCGTGCTATAGTCATTGCAGTCCTATAGAATCAGACTCGAAAATTCAATTTTATTAACGATTTCGACTAATATCGTAGTGTGGTA
>NW_016978445.1:0-293 GCF_001483705.2 Eufriesea mexicana | reverse complement strand
TGGAAATTTCAATTTTATTGTATTTTCGACTAATATCGTGGTGAGCAAGCTTCCTTGCATAAGGATGGAGGGGAGATCCTTTTGGCGTGCTATAGCCTTTCCAATGCTGCTGAATCGGGGCGGAAAGTTCAATTTTATTGACATTTTCGACTAATATCGTGTTGAGATATCTTTCTTGCATAAACAAGGAGGAAAGATACTATTGGCGTGCTATTGCTGTTGGAATGCTGTAGAATCTGGATGGAAAATTCAATTTCATTGAAATTTTCGACAAATATCGTGGTGAGCTATCT
>NW_016978443.1:0-542 GCF_001483705.2 Eufriesea mexicana | reverse complement strand
GACAATAGTCACAGGCCTCCCCAGAGCCAAGCAGAACATACCAGAGCGCAGAAGAGCGCAGAAGTCCACCGCATACTGGTGTACAGCGCAAAAGTCCAAGATATCCTATCACAACCCAAACATACCTAACCTAGACAGACGTAACCTGACTCTACATAACGCGACCAGGCAATAGTTCCTGGTCTCTCCAGAGCAAGCAGAGCCTATTACATAAAAGTCGAGCACAGAAGTCCATGCAGTGCATAGCACAAAGTTCAAAGTTACGGTTTCCTAACATGGCCAAACGTAACATAACCAAACGTAGCTTAACTCAGCCTACCGTGCCGAGAACACTACCTCTCGCCTCCCCAGAGCCGAGCAGAACGAACTGGAGCACAGTATAGTGCAGAAATACACCGCAATGCAGTGTACAGCACTAAAGTCTAAGTTATCCAATCATAAACGGACTTAACCTTACCTAACCGAACGTAGCCCAATTTAATATGACGTGCCGAGACCGCTATTACTGTTCCACCAGGGCCAAGCAGAAACGGTAGTGCACA
>NW_016978442.1:0-290 GCF_001483705.2 Eufriesea mexicana | reverse complement strand
CGTACAGTAGCAATAGTCAAAGCTGTCCTAACCAAGCATAACCAAACCTAGCCTAACCAAACGAAACAAAACAGAAACTAACGTGACGAGAGCACTATTCCTGGCGTCCACACAAACACGCGGAGTGCGACAGCGCACAGATGGGCTCAGACGCCCATAGAATGGCAGTGCGTAGCATAAAAGTCAAAGCTAACCTTTTTTTCAGGTGGGGGAAATTTTCCAGAGAAACCCGGCCCCCTTAGGGGAGGGGGCGTGGTTATGTGGGACTTTTACCCATTAAAACCCCCACG
>NW_016978441.1:0-494 GCF_001483705.2 Eufriesea mexicana | reverse complement strand
GAGGGCAGGGATACACCGAATAACAGTCTATAAAACGAAAGTCAAAGTTACTCTGACAAAACCGAGCCTAACCTAATCTAACCATTCGTAACCTAGCTCAAACTAACGGTACTACCACTGTCGCTCGCATGCCGAGAGTCGATCAGCGTATAGTATAGCAATGTGGAGAGTAGATATCCACCGAATATAAGTGTATAGCACAAGAGTCTAAGGTGTCCGATCCCAACATACACAAAAGTTGTATATGCAAACGCAACAAGTCGCAACCTAACGTGCCGAGACCACTATTTCAAAACCTGCGAATAGCAGTGCATGGCACAAAAGCCAAAGTAGCCTATCATAACTTAGCGAAACGTAACACATCCGAACGTAACTTAACCCAGCGTAACATGACGAGACCACTATTGCTGGCCGCCACAGAGACAAACAGAGTGTGAGAGAGCACAGTAGTGCGCAGAGTTTCGCCGCATTGCTGTGCAAATCACAAGAGTGGA
>NW_016978440.1:0-1047 GCF_001483705.2 Eufriesea mexicana | reverse complement strand
TTATTCTGAGGTCTTCTGCTATCCTCTGTTCGTTAGCACAATCTGCTTGTTTCTGTGGACGCCCGGATGAGAGTTCTCCTCATGTCAGGTTGAGCTTAGTTACGTTTGGCTGTGCTAGGTATGGTTGCGTTTGGTAAAGATAACTTCGACTTTTGTGCTATAGACTGCTATTCGGTATATTTCAGCGTCCTACATTGCACTGATATACCCTGCTTAGCGCCCGAGTGGCCAGCAATAGTGGCCGTGGCACGGTAGGCTTTGATAGGATACGCTTCGTAGCGTTTCAATTTGCTATAATAGGATTGGATAGCTGTGACTTTTTGCTTTACACCTCTATTCGGTGGATTTCTACGCTCTACATTGCTCTGGCATCCTCGCCTCGGATATCGGGAGGCCATTAATGGCGGTCTCGGCACGTTAGTTTGTGTTAGGCTGCATTTGAGTAGGTTATATTTGTTTGAATTCTGTACGGATTGCTTTGACTTTCATGGCATCAGCTGTTATTCGCTGGGCTTCTGCGCCCTACTGTGCTCTAGTATGTTCTGCTAGTCCCTGGGGAGGCCAGCAATAGTGGTCGCGGCACTTTATGTTGGGTTAGGTTATGCTATGTTATGATACGTTTGGCTAGGTTATGCGGTGATAGCTTCGACTTTTGTGCTATACACCGCTATACGGTGGATTGCAGCGCAGTACTGTCCTCTAAAATGTTCTGCTTGTCTCTGGGGAGCCCAAATATAAAGGCCTCGGCTCGTTAGGTTTATTTGCTCTACTTTTATGTGGGTTATGTTAGTCCGGGTTAGGTTTGGACAGCTTCGTCTTTCGTGGTACACACTGCTATTCGGTAGATTTCCGCGCTCTGCTGTGCTCCATAGTAATCTGCTCGTCTCTGGGGATGACAGCAACAGTGGCCGTGCCGCGAAATGTTGAGCTATGCTACGTTCGGTTATGATACGTTTGGATTGGTTAGGAGAGGATAGCATTGACTTTTTGATATGCACTGACATCCGGTGGATTACTGCGCACTACATTGCTCTACTACACTCTCCT
>NW_016978439.1:0-559 GCF_001483705.2 Eufriesea mexicana | reverse complement strand
CTATCCATCCATACATCAATGCAACAATCCACCTATCCATCCATCCATAGGTCCATACACACATCAATACATATATCCAGACATACACCAATACATTCGCCCATACACACATTCATACATCCGTACATACATATTTACGAACATCCATTCCAACATCCATACATACATCCATCCATTCATCCATCCGTCCATACACACATACATCCATACATCCATACATATATACATCAATGCATCCATACATCCGTACATACGTCCATCCATTCCTCAATCCATCCACACATCCAAGAATCCAAACATCCATCGAACCATTCATCCATACATCCATACAAGCACCCATCCATACATACATCGATCCACACATCTACCCATACATACATACATAAATATATACATCCATACATCCATATATACGTACATCCACACTTCCTCACATCCATACATCCATAAATCCGTCCAACCATTCAACCATACATCCATACATACATCCATTCTAACATATACACATCCATACATCCTCCCTTTCATACATCCATCGATCCATATATCTATCCATTCA
>NW_016978438.1:0-508 GCF_001483705.2 Eufriesea mexicana | reverse complement strand
TGAAGTGACAACCTAGCCTGGCCTGACCTGACCGAAGCTGTCCTCTCCTAACCTGACCTGACCCGACTTCACCTGACCTTACCTGACCTAACCTGACCCGAACCGGAAAGTCCTGACCTGCCCTTACCTGAACTGGCCTGACCTGACATGACCTTACTTGGCCTGGCCTGCACTGAACTGACCTGACCTGACCTGACCTATCCTGGCCTGACCTGACCTGCCCTGACCTGACATGACCTGACCTTACCTGGCTTGACATGTTCTGGCCTGATGTGACCTGTCCTATCCTGGCCTGACCTAACCGAACCAGACCTCTCCTGTCCTGACCTCACCTGACTTTACCCGACCTGACCTGACTTAACCTGTCCAACCTGGAATGTCCTAGCCTGCCCTGACTTGAACTGGCCTTACCTATCGGGACCTTACCTGTCCTGGCCTGGCCTGTCCTGACCTGACCTGATCTGACCTGAACTGACCTGACCTGATCTGGCCTGAACTGACCTGACGT
>NW_016978437.1:0-590 GCF_001483705.2 Eufriesea mexicana | reverse complement strand
TGTGTAAGTTTCTGTACTCAGAACTGTTTTGACAATTGTTAACTTGTCAGGCGATAATGATTCGGCCACGTGACTTTCTAGGATTTCTATATAACTTAGATCATCAGTGAGGATATTAATACATCAGGAATGCTGTAATGGTTGTACTCAGTATTATGTGGTCAGTTGGCACTATTGCGAGCGACAGTGGATCTGCCTCTTGGCATTCTAGGATTGCTACGGAATTTAAGTCATCAGCGAATTGATTTGTACATTGGTTATATCATTGTGTGGACGGCTACACATTGGAGTATATTGCATTTTATTAGTGTATCTAGGGATACATTATCCAGACATTTGTGAGTCCGGAATTACTTTGCAACTTAGATAGTCTGTGATTAGATTAATGCAATGAATATAGTACTATGTAGAATACTACACCAAGTATTCCATTATCCGCTGTCGATATCTGAAGTGATTATTGGTCTACCCATTATTCATACTGGCGTTGCTATACAATTGGTACCATAAGTGATGAGGTTAATCCGACGCCTGCAGTACTATGTTAAAGCCTGTACGCATTACTGTATGGTCAAGTGTTATAATCCCTA
>NW_016978436.1:0-695 GCF_001483705.2 Eufriesea mexicana | reverse complement strand
CCTCGGGTTAGGATTAGATATCTTTGCTTTTTCTGCTGTACACTGCAATTCGGCGCATTTCTGCGCTCCACTGCGCTCTAGTGTGCTCTGTTTGGATTTTGGGAGGACAGCATTAATGGCCTCGGCACGTTAGGTAGAGTTAGGCACAGTTTCGTGAGGTTACGTTTGTTTGTGTTATGTTTTGATTGCTCTGACCTTCGGGTATAGAGTGTTGCTCGGCGGATTTCAGCGCTCAGCTGTGCTCTAGTACGTTTTGCCTGGTTCTGGCGTGGCCAGCAGCAGTGTTCTCTGCACGTTAGGCTGAGAAAAATAACGATTGGTTATGTCACGTTTTGTTAGGTTAGGAGAAGATAGCTTTTTCTTTTGTGCTATACACTGCTGCTCGGAAGATTTCTTCTCTCTACTGCGATCTAATATTCCCTGCTTTGATATGGGACTGCTTGAAATGGAGGTCGCTGCGCATTAGGTTGAGGTATGTTACGTTTGGTTAGGTTAGGTTTGTTTGGGTTTGGTTAGCATATCTCTGACTTTCGTGATGTACACTGCCATTTTATGGACCACTGCCTTTTACTCACCTCTAGTGTGCCCCGTTTGGCGATGAGGAGGCCGTCAGTTGTGGACTGGGATCGTTTGGTTAGGATTGGTTACGTTTGGTTAAGCTAGGTTATGTAAAGTTAGCTTAGGATATCTCCTAA
>NW_016978435.1:0-1476 GCF_001483705.2 Eufriesea mexicana | reverse complement strand
CTCTCAAAACTCTCCCCTATCTTCCAGAGCGGGCCCTTTTAAGCCAGTCTGGAAGGCAAGAGCTTCCCCCGAAGGAGGAGAAAGCTTTCTCCACGTAACGTTCTGGGGTGGAAGGGATTCCTCCTTCAGGTTAGGCTCTCCGAAGGGTCACCCACGCGGGGACCCTTCCCGAGAGGTGCCCACGGACGCTCCACCCCCGGTTTACAATGGGGAAAACCGGGGTTGAGCGAGGCTACCTCACATGGCCTGGCCCCAACTTCCCCAGGCTCGTCTGGCCGCCAGACGCTAACCGGGCCTCTATACCTGGGGAAGCCAAAAAATATCCTACACTATGACCACGCTTTCAGGGACGGAACATTAACACTAGGCTTACGGACGCTATCTGACACCTGTCAGATTTACAAGTAAAGGAAACCACGTGTCTTTTCCTTTTTTGCCGATCAGTTTAATTTAAAAACAATTACAATATTAACAGTCTTAACACTTTGCATGCGGGCACGGTTTTCCAAGTTTTTAAACGTGTAGCTGGAAAATGCAGCTTTTTCGCGTACTAGTCATGTTATTGATGTGAAGGAACTTAATTTTGTAAATAAAAGATTGGCTAATTAATTACATACAATTTTATTCACGACTTTTGTAAAAATAAAAAATGTCCATTTTACTGATAATTAGTATCTGATTATTGCCGGATATGGCATCAGCAATTATTTCACTTTCATCACAATCGAAATCACGTGAAACCATTTTCAAAATGGGTAAAATGCAATAAAATAAAACACAAGTCAAAACTGTGAAGGAACTGCAAGTGCCTTCAAAGTCACAAAATACAGTTTATTGCAGTCTATCACGCAACTGAGATCACAGTCTTCCGCTTTCAACGTTTGTTCTTTTCCGGACTGTGCTCACAGTCTCCTGCCTGCAATGTGTTATTATAAGTTAACTAAATCTGTTACCATCGTATAATTGGAGCAATCGATCCGTCAAATTGACGGGTTTCGTAAATCTAGTGTTAAAAATGTAAATGTAGTATGTAAAAAGTTAGCTCACTACGATATTAGTCGAAAATGTCAATATAATTGAACTTTCCAGTCAAATTCTATTGAATTGCATTGGCTATAGCAAACCAATCGAATTTTTTCTCCTTATTTATGTAAAAAAGTTAGCTCACTACGATATTAGTCGAAAATGTCAATATAATTGAACTTTCCAGTCAAATTCTATTGAATTGCATTGGCTATAGCAAACCAATCGAATTTTTTCTCCTTATTTATGTAAAAAAGTTAGCTCACTACGATATTAGTTGAAAATGTCAATATAATTGAACTTTCCAGTCAAATTCTATTGAATTGCATTGGCTATAACAAACCAATCGAATTTTTTCTCCTTACTTATGTAAAAAAATTATCTCACCATGATATTAGTCGAAAATGTCAATATAATTGAACTTTCCAGTCAAATTCTATTGAATTGCATTGG
>NW_016978434.1:0-572 GCF_001483705.2 Eufriesea mexicana | reverse complement strand
GATATATCTATTGAAAATGCTGGTATTGCTATAGAATATAGGCGATCAACGAATTCACAGTTTCAATGGCCACAGTAATGCGTGGAAGGCTATACTACGTTCGGTAATATTATTCGTTAGCGTCCCTAGCGATAGTTGACATATACATTGACGATTCTTGAGTTGTGGTAGAAGTAAATGAACAGAGAATCTATTATTGCAGTGGATATAGTTCAATGTCGGTGGCTCTACCATGTACTGCATTGTTAATTGACAATATCCAAAGAGATAAGTGGTGAATTCATTGGTCATTTTAGGATTGCTTTATAATATACGTGATCAGTCAATGGATTAATACAGTGGCTATAGTACTGTGTAGATAGCTATACTATGTGCCGTATTATCGGTTGGCAACATTTCAATCGAAGATACATCTATCTATTGATCAATGTAGAATTGCAATCGAATTAACGTGATCACTGAATACATTAATGCATTAGCATTAGTACTACGCGGTTGGCTATAATTCCCTGAAGTTGCAGCACTCAAGACTGTGTCGTCCACTGTCAATATCTCACACGATAGTAGAACTA
>NW_016978433.1:0-790 GCF_001483705.2 Eufriesea mexicana | reverse complement strand
GTGGTCTGCTGGAACGACGTAGTCGTGGTGCGGTGCAGCTACTCCACCAGACGCGGCCTCTCTTCGTGCAAGAGGAACCTGGAGGTTTCCCTAGTGGACACATGGCTCGTCGCGCTCTGGTCCTGGGTAACTTCAACGCCCGCTCTGTGGCGTGGGGTTCCCCGCGAGCAGACGCTCGTGGCGAGGCCCTGCAGGATTGGGCGCGGGGCTGGATCTGCGGTTGCTCAACCGGGGTTCCGTAAGCACATGCGTCCGATGGAACGGCACGTCCGTCGTGGAATTGTAGTTCGTATCGCCGGCAGCTGTGAGGCGGGTCACCGGCTGGAGGGTGGCTGTGGAGGAGGGAACGCTTAGCGACAACCTCACCGCACCATGATGCTTGCCGTCGCTCCTCGCACCGGTCTGGGACCACACAGCGGGAAGCATGCCACCGCGCCACGGTGGGCGCTCCGGCGCCTAGGCCTCGAGCTCTTCGCCACGGCCGTCTAGGTCGTCGCCTGGGCGTACGAGGCCGTCGTGCGCGAAAACGAAGGAACGGGGTTAGGGCGAAGCGGCTGAGGGCGGCGATGACGTGCGGGTGCGACGTCGCCATGCCGCGGGTGAGGGAGCCACCTTCGTGGGGTGCAGTGCTATGACGTGCGCGTGCGACGTCGCCATGCCGCGGGTGAGGGAGCCACCTTCGTGGGGTGCAGTGCTTTGGTGGTCGGCCGAAATCGCGCAGTACCGGGAGCTCTGCGTGCTTGCCCGTCTCCAGTACACCCGGGCGCGGCGTCGACGACGCGCGGTGTCC
>NW_016978432.1:0-358 GCF_001483705.2 Eufriesea mexicana | reverse complement strand
TGAACTTGTTATTTCAACGGCTGCAGCACCCTGCTGGTGGAGGTACTATGTACCGTTATGTCATTCGCAAATGTCTTTAGGTTTAGCCGTACTACCCATTGATTATTCCTGAGTGCAGGTGGAATTTAGAACCCCGATGGACAAATAATTTCAAGAGCTCCATTACGGTTATGATGGCTGCAATCAGTACTTTCTTGCCAATTGTTAATACCTCGAGCGGTAATGGATCGGCGTTTTGAAATTCTAGAAGTGCTATGGAATATTCATCGTCATTGAACAGGTCAATCCAACGGGTACAGTGCATTGTTGACGGATGTATTATGTACCGTACTACCATTTGTAAATCTCTCAAGTCATA
>NW_016978431.1:0-569 GCF_001483705.2 Eufriesea mexicana | reverse complement strand
TTTTCTGCTTTACACTTCAATGCGGCGACATTCTGCACTCTACTGTGCTCTAGTATGTGCTGTTTTTCTCTGGTGAAGTCAACCATAGTGGTCTAGGCACGAGAGGCTGAGTTAGAATACGTTTTGCTTTGTTTTCTTTGGTTTGGTTATGGGATAGAATTCCTTTGACTTTTAGGCTATACACTGCAGTTCGGTAGACTCCTGCGCTCTACGTTGCACTACTATGCCCTGCTCAACTCTCGAGAGGCGGCAGTAGTGGTCGCCGCACGTTAGGTCGTGTTATATTACGTTCGGTTATGCTAGGTTTCGCTGTGTTAGGTTAGGGTAGCTTTGACTTTTGTGCTTGACACTGCTATTCTATGGACTTCTGCGCTCTTCTATGCGCTATCACACTCTGCTTATCTCTGTGGACACCAGGAATAATGCTCGCGGCACGTTATGTCGTGTTAGATTACCCTTGATTAGGTTAGATTTTGCTGGTTTTGTTATGTTATCTTTGACTTGTTTGCTATAGGCTGCTGTTCGGATGATTTCCGCGTTATAGACTGCTCTCCTAGCTCTCGTGAGGC
>NW_016978430.1:0-1207 GCF_001483705.2 Eufriesea mexicana | reverse complement strand
ATTAGTCCAACTTCCACGCTACCGTGACAATTGCTGAACTCGGTATTACTTTGACATAAGTGAATTTATGCAGCAACAGTTGCGCCCTCCATTTATCATTCTACAATTTTTGAAAAACTTACATGATCAGCGAACAGGTTAATTCAGCGGCTATATCATTGTGATTATGGATACATCAGTTCCCTATTGTTACTTGTCATGATCGCTTAAGACATATGATCAATCCATTGATCATTCTGGAACTCCTGTATTGATTATATCATCAGTGGACGGACTAATGCGACGGCTACATTGATGCGTTTGTGGAGCTACTAAGCACCGTGCTGTTAATTGCATATATCTCTCGGCATAACTGGTCCATACATTGATTACTCTATAATTACTGAGGAATTAGGGTCATCAATGAAGGAATTATTAAGACGGCTAGCGTGCTGTCATGATGACTGTATTCAGTACCGTGTCTTCAGTTGCTAACACCTCGAGCAGTAATGGATAATTCCCCTGTCATTCTAGTGTTGGCAAAGAATTTAAGCCATCGGTGAAGAGATTAATAAAACGGATGCCGTGCTATGATGCTTCCTATACTTAGAACTGTTTTGATAAACGTTAATACCACTAGTGGCAATTGCTTCGTCCAATGATCATCCCATATTTACTGAGCAACTCTGATTATCAACAAACGGAATAAGGCCATGTCGATAGTAATGTGCAAGTGCCGACAATTCCTAGCGTATTGCCATTCCTCAATATCACTAACGATATGCGGTCCTTCCTCTGACAATTCTAGAATTGCCATAGAGTTTAAATCATCAGTGAACAGATTAATCCAACTACCACAGTGCTCTATTGGTTAATGTACTATGCACCGTATTGCACCGTATGGCCAAATGTAAGTTTCTATAGCCATAACCGTCGTATGCATTGATAATCCTGGAATTGCTGTTGAATTCAATTCGTCATTTAACAAATAAATCCAGAGGCGACATTACTGTGATGTTGGCTGTATTCAATACCCTTTTGGCAATTGTTAATATCAGAAGTGATAGCGGATCTGTCTTTTGTCGTTCTAGAGTTGCTGTGTAACTAAAATCACCACTGAACAGATTAATCCCGCGGCTACAGTGCTCTATTGGTGGTGCAGCATATAGCGTTCTCTCAATTGCAAGTATCTCAGGCCATTATTCTAGTATAGATTGATAATTCTACA
>NW_016978429.1:0-571 GCF_001483705.2 Eufriesea mexicana | reverse complement strand
ACGTTCATTCATCCATCCATCCATACATACATCCATACATACATCTATACATGCATCCTTACGCTCATCCAAACATACATACATCCATACATATATCCATATATTCACACATCCGTATATCCATAAATCCATCAATCAGTACTTCCATCCACCCATACATCAATCCATCCATACCTGCATACATATGTACTTCGATACATCCATCCATCCATCCATCCATACATACATACATTCATCCATCCATCCATAGATCCACCCATTCATACATCCATCCATCCATACATCCATACATATAGACATCCATACATCCATAAATCCATGCAGCCATACATCCATCGATTCGTACATACATCCTTCCATACATCCGTCCATACATACATACATACATCCATACAAACATCCACGCATAAATACATGCATACATCTATCCATCCATACAGCCATCCATCCATACATGCATCCATCAGTGCTTCCAGCCTTCGATACACCCATCCATCCTTACGTCCAACCATCCATACATCCATCGATTCATACAGCCATACATACATACATCCGCACATCCATACATACA
>NW_016978428.1:0-702 GCF_001483705.2 Eufriesea mexicana | reverse complement strand
TAACCTCGACTCTTGTGCTATGCACTTCGACTTCATGGATTCCTGCGCTCTACTCTCCTGTAAAATGTTCTACTTGGCTCTGGAGGGGGGGGGGGAAGCAATAGCGGTCCCGTCACGTCTGGGTATGATATGTTTTACTTTGTTACGTTACGTTTTGTCAGGTTAGAATAGGATAGCTTTAACTTTTGTGCCATCCACTGCTATACGGTGGATTTCTGCGCACTGCTGTGCACTAATGTGTTCTGCAGCTCTCCGAGGACTACAGCAATATTAGTTTCCGCACGCTAGGCTCTGGTATGTTATGCGTGGCTTGGTTGGGTTAGGAAAGGTTTGGGAACGGTGCCTTTGGCTTTTGTGATGTACACTTTTATTCGGTCGATATGTGTACACTGCAATGTTCTACTAGCATCTGCTTTTCTCTGGGGAGGCCATGAATAGCTGTCGTGGTCAGTTTCGTTGATGTACGTTACGTTAGGTTAGGTTAGGTTAGGATGCGTTTGGTTAGGACGTCTTTGACGTTTGTGCAGTACACTGCTGCTCTGCGGATTCCTGCGCTCTACATTGCTCTACAATACTCTTGTCGTCCCAGTGGCGGCGAGCAATGTTGTTCTTGGCTCGTTAGGTTGAGTTATGTTACGCTTCGTTGGGTTATGTTCGGTTAAGTTTGGTTGGGATGCCTCTGTCTATCGTGCTATACATTAG
>NW_016978427.1:1826-2408 GCF_001483705.2 Eufriesea mexicana | reverse complement strand
GCATAAACAAGGAGGGAAGATTATATTGGCAAGCTATAACCATCGCAATGCTGTAGAATCTGGAAGGAAAGTTCAATTTTATTGACATTTTCGACTAATATCATGGTGAGTTAACTTTCTTGCGTAAATAAGGAGGAATGATCCTTTTGGCGTGCTATTGCCACTGCAATGCTGCAGAATCTGGATGGAAAGTTCAATTTTATTGTCATTTTCGACTAATACCGTGGTGAGATAACTTTCATGCATAAACAATGAGGAAAGATTATATTGGCAAGCTATAACCATTGCAATGGGACAGAATCTTTCTGGAAAGTTTAATTTTACTGACATTTTCGACTAATCGCGTGTAGAGCCAACTTCCTTGCATAATTAAGGAGGAAAGATCTTTTTGGCCTGCTATAGCCATTGCAATGCCGCAGAATCCGGCTGGAAAGCTCAATTTTATTGACATTTTCGACTAATACCGTGGTGAGCTAGCTTCCTTGCATATGTATGGAGGAAAGAACCGGTCGGAGTGCTATAGCCATTGCAATGCTGCAGAATCGGGCTGGAATGTTCAATTTAATTGACATTTTCGGCTAA
>NW_016978427.1:0-1534 GCF_001483705.2 Eufriesea mexicana | reverse complement strand
TAGAATCTGGCTGGAAAGTTCAATTTTATTGACATTTTCGACTAACACCGTGGTGAGCTAACTTTCTTGCATAAACAAGGAGGAAAGATTATATTGGCAAGTTATAGGCAATGCAGCGCTGCAGAATCGGTCAGGAATGTTCAATTTTATTGACATTTTCGGGTAATAACGTGGTGAGTTAACTTTCACGCACATATAAGGAGGATTGATTCTAATGTTGTGCTATAGGCATTGCAATGCAATAGAATCTTCCTGGAAAATTCAATTTTATTGACATTTTCGGCTAATTCCGTGGTGAACTATCTTCCTTGCATAAATAAGGAGGAATGTTTCTATTGGCGTGCTATTGCCATTGCAATGCTGCAGAATCGGGCTGGAAAGTTCAATTTTATTAATATTTTCGACTAATATCGTGATGAGCTAGCTTCCTTGCGAAAGTATGCAGGTAAGATCCCTTTGGCGTGCTATATCCATTGCAATGATATGGAATGTGCCTGGCAGTTACGATTTTATCTACATTTTCAAATAATATCGTGGTGAGCTATCTTTCTTGCGCAAACAAGGCGGAAAGATTCTATTTTCGGGCTATTGGCATTGCATTGCCAAAGAATCTGGCTGGAAAAATCTATTTTATTGACATTTACGACAAGTATGGTGGTGAGCTTACTTTCTTCCATAAATCAGGAGGAAATATTCTGTTGGCGTGCTATTGCCATTGCAATGCTATAGTATCTGGATGGAAAATGCTATTTTATTGACATTTTCGACTAATATCGTGGTGAGCTAACCTTCATGCATAAACAAGGAGGAATGGTTATATTGGCAAGCTATAACCATTGCAATGCTGTTGAATCTGGCTGGAAAGTGCAATTTTAATGTCATTTTCGACAAATATCGTGGTGAGCTGACTTCCATGCATAAGTATGGAGGAAAGATTCTTTTGGCGTGCTATATCCATTGAAATGATATGGAATGTGCCTGGCAGTTTCGATTTTATAGACATTTTCAACTAATATCGTGGTGAGTTATCCTTCTTGCGTAAATAACCCGGAAGGATTCTGTTGGCAAACTGTAACCATCGCAATGCTATGGAATCTTGCAGGAAAATTCAATTTTTTTGACATTTTCGACTAATATCGTGGTGAGTTAACTTTCTCGCATAAATAAGGAGGAATGATTCTATTGGCGTGCTATTGCCATTGCAACGCTACAGAATCTGGATGGAAAGTTCAATTTTATTGTCATTTTTGTCTAATTTCGTGGTGAGCTAGCTTCCTTGCATAGGTAAGCAGGAAAGATCCGTTCGGAGTGCTATAGCCATTGCAATCCTGCAGAATCTCGCTGGAAAATCCAATTTTATTGACATTATCGACTATTATCGCGGTGAGCTAACTTTCTTGCATAAACAAGGAGGAAAGATTATAATGGCAAAATGTAACGATCGCAATGCTATAGAATCATGCTGGAAGATTCAATTTTATTGACATTTTCGACTAATATCGTGGTGAGCCAACTTCCTTGTATAAGTAAGGAG
>NW_016978426.1:0-486 GCF_001483705.2 Eufriesea mexicana | reverse complement strand
TCAGACTTTTGCGCTATACACTGCAGTTCGGTCGATACCTGCGACCTGCATCGCTGTACTAGCGTCTGTTTCACCCTGTGGAGGCCAGGAGTGGCTGTCGTTCTACGTCCGGTTGAGTTGGTTACGTTAGGTTCGGTTAGGTTACGCTAAATTTGGTTAGGATGTCATCTACTTTTATGCTATAAACTGCTAGTCGTTGGATTTTGGCTCTCTACTGTGCTCTAGTTCATTCTGCATGACTATAGGGAGGCCAGCAGTATTGGCCTCTGCTCGTTACATTTAGTCATTCTACGCGTGGTTAGGATACTTTAGGTCTGGTTAGGTTAGAATACCTTTGTCTTTTGGTCGCACAATTCTATTTGGAGGCTTTCCGCGCTCTAGTGTGCTCTACTACACTCCGCTGGACTCTGGAGAGGCCAGCTGTAGTGGCCGTGGCAAGTCAACCTGCATTATGCTACGTTTGGTAATCTTACGATTGGTTTGTTT
>NW_016978425.1:0-1304 GCF_001483705.2 Eufriesea mexicana | reverse complement strand
AACATATCGTGGCGACACTGCCACTGCTGTCTTCTCCAGAACCAAGTAGAGCACATTAGAGCATTGTAGAGCGCAGAAATCCACCGGATAACAGTGTGTGGGACAAAAGTCAAAGCTATCCCATCTCGACCTAACCAAACGCAGCATAACCGAACGCTACGCAACTCCGCCTAAGGTGCCGAGACCATTACTCCTGGCCTCCATATAGCCGAGTAGAATATACTAGAGCAACATACAGCGCGGAAATCCAACGAATAGCGGATTATAGCATAAAAGTCACAGCCATCCTAACAAAACATTACCTAACGTAACATAACCAAGCATAACTTATATCATCCGTAAGTGCCACGACCACCATTATTGGCCTTCCCATAGGCAAGCAGAGAATATCAGAGCAATGCAGATCGCAAATATCGGCCGAATAGCAGAGTACGGCACAAAATTCAAAGCTACACTAACTAAGCCTATAACGAAGTAGAACATAACATAGCCCAACCTAACACGCCGGGACCAGAGTTGCTGCCCTACCCAGAGTCAAGCAGAGCGCGTTATAGTACAGTAGAGCGCAGAAATCAACCGTGGAGCAGTTTATAGTACAAAAGTCTATGCTATACCATCCGTACCCAACCAAATGTAACATACGCCGACGTAACGTAACACAACCTGACGTGCAGCGAAAGCTGTTGCTGGCCGCGCGAGTGCTAGTCAGAGTATCGCACAGCAATGTGGAAATCTGAAATCGGCCGAATAGTTGTGTATAGCGAATAGTAGGAGGTACTCTAGCCTAATCTGTCCTAACCTAACCCGGTCAAACGTAGCCAATCCGAACACAACGTGCCTAGCCATTAATCGCTGGCTTCCCCACAGCCAAGCAGGGCATATTAGAGCAGAGTAGAGCACAAAGTTCCATAGAGGGGCAGTGTATGGCACGAAACTCATAAATATCCTAACCCAACACAAACATACCTAACCTAAGGTATAACATGCATAACATAACAAGCATAAACTAACACAGCCTAACGCGTCGCGGTTAATATTTCAAAGTTTCCCTGATCGATGCAGGGAATACTCGATCAAATTAGTGAGCAGGAATCCACTGAATTGCTGTGTATAGTACGAAAGACGAAGCTATCTTTTCCTAGCCTTATCATATCTCACCTAACCAAACGAAATATAGCTCAACCTAACGTGCCGCGACCACTATTGCTGAACTCGGCAGGGCCATGCCGGACCCATTGGACGAGAGTAGGACGCAGAAATGCATAGAATCGCAGTGCACAGCAGAAAAGCCAAAGATATGCATG
>NW_016978424.1:0-226 GCF_001483705.2 Eufriesea mexicana | reverse complement strand
CGGCAGATTAGTCTGATATGTGTTGCGTGTGGTTATGTACGTTTCGTGATGTCAGGATAGGATGGCCTTGACTTTTCTGCTATACGCGGATTTTCCGCGGATTCTTGCGCTCTACATGGCTCTACTGTACTTTGCTGGACCCTCGGGAGCCCAGCGGTAGTGCTCGCCGCACGTTAGGTTGAGTTGAGTCACGTTTCGTTATGTTAGATTAGGAAACGTTTGGTTA
>NW_016978423.1:1448-1991 GCF_001483705.2 Eufriesea mexicana | reverse complement strand
GACGAACGTAACCTAACTAAACCAAACCTGCCACGACCCCTATTGCAGGCCTCCCCAGATACAACCAGATGCTAATAGAGCAATGCAGTGCACATATATCGAACGAATAGCAGTGTATAGCGCAAAAGTCAAAGCTATCATAACCAAACCTATCCCAACCAGCCATGCTTTGCGTACCATAACTCAACCTAGCTTGCCGAGACCACTCTTGCTGCCCTCCTCAGTGTCAAGCAGAGCATATTATAGCACGCTAGAGTGCACAAATGTACCGAACAGCAGTGTAAGGCGCAAAAGTCACATATATCCTCCCCCACCCCAACCTAACCTCACCTGACCAAATGTAACATAACGCAAGCTTTCGTGCCACGGCCACAATTGCTGTCATCCCCAGAGACGAGCAGAGTATAATAGAGCAATGTAGAGCGCAGGAATCCACCGTATAGCAGTGTACAGCGCAAACGCCGAAGAAATCCTAACCAAGTCTTCCTATCCTAACCTAACAAACCGAAACCTAACACAACCTAAGGCGCCGGCACCAACAAT
>NW_016978423.1:0-403 GCF_001483705.2 Eufriesea mexicana | reverse complement strand
TTACTGGGCATCACGGAGCCAGTCAGAACATATTAGAGCAAAGTAGAGCGCAAAAATTCGCCGAGTAGCAGTGTATAGCACAAAAGTCAAAGCCATACTTGCCAAATATATCCTAACCTGACCTAACCAAGCGTTGCCTAACAAAACCTATCATGCCGCGACCACTATTGCAGGTATCCGCACAGCCAAGCA
The DNA here is from genome assembly GCF_001483705.2 of Eufriesea mexicana. Lineage (NCBI taxonomy): Eukaryota > Metazoa > Arthropoda > Insecta > Hymenoptera > Apidae > Eufriesea > Eufriesea mexicana. Next base: position 211 of record NW_016978423.1, on the reverse strand, counting down.
GAACTTATTAGTGGAGAATAGAGCGCAGAAATCCATGGAACCGCTGTGTATAGCAGAAAAGTCAAAGATATCCAAACATAAACAGACAAAGCCTAACCTAACCAAATGTAACCTATTCCAACCTATCGTGCTGAGAATATTATTGCTCGCATTCTCAGGGCCAGGTGGGAAATATTAGAACACAGCAGAGCGCTGAAATCCGCGTATGGCA
>NW_016978422.1:0-430 GCF_001483705.2 Eufriesea mexicana | reverse complement strand
CAAACGGAATATAACTCATCCAAGCGTGCCGCGACCGGTATTGCTGAGCACCCCAGAGCCAAGAAGAACACATTAGAGGAGGGTCGATAGCAGGAACCCATAGAATCCCACGGCATAGCACAAAAGTCAAAGTTCCCTGTCCTATATTATCACAGCGTAGCATAACCAAACGTAACATATTAACACCAAACGTGCCTAGACCACTTATGCTAGCCCCCCGAACCAAGCTTAACATATCAAGTCAAAGAAATCTAAACCTAATCTAAACCAACGTAACTTAATCAAACGAACCCTAATTCATCATAACGCGCCGCAGCAACCACTGCTGGACTCCCGAGGGCCAAGCAGAATACGGTTGAGGTCAGTGGATCGCAGAAATCCACGAAACAGCAGTGTACGCCACGTATGTCAAAGCTACTCGTACCTAACC
>NW_016978421.1:0-504 GCF_001483705.2 Eufriesea mexicana | reverse complement strand
CACAGTTATATGGTGCACTTCTGTGATCTACAGTGCTCTGATGCGTTCTGCTCGGCTCTGGGGATGCCAGGCGCAGAGGTCACCTTAAGCTATGTTGACCAACGCCACGTTCTTTGGGTAAGGTTAGGGCAGGTTAGGTATGGGAATCTGCGGCTTTTGTGCTGTACAATGCAATGCGGTGGTTTTCTGCGCTCTGCTGTCCTGTAGTATATTCTGCTTATGATTGGGGAGGCCAGGAATAATTCTCTCGGCACGTGAGGTTGAGTTAGGTTGCGTTTGGTAAAGCTATGTTACCTTGGCTTAGGTTTGGATAGCTTTGAATTATCTGCTGTAGACTGCGATTCTATTGATTTCTGCGTCCCACTCCCCTCTAATATATCCTGCTTTGCTCTGTGGAGGCCAGCAATACCGGTCGCGGCGCGGTTCGCTGGGTCATGCTGTGTTTGGGTTTGTTATGTTTGGTTAAGTTTGGTTGTGATAGCTTCGACTTTTATGCTATTCATT
>NW_016978420.1:1645-2040 GCF_001483705.2 Eufriesea mexicana | reverse complement strand
TCAGTGTATACCAAAAAAGGCAAAGCCATACCCTCCTAGCCTAACAAATCGCGACATAGCCGAACGTGACATAAATTAAAATGACGTCCCGCGACCACTATCGCTGGCCTACCCAGATTCGGACATAGTACTGTGGCGTACAGAAAGGCGCAGAATTTCACCGAGTGGCAGTGTATAACACGAAGGGCAAAGCTATCCGAACATAACACAAGCCAGCATACCCTAACCAAACGTATCTTAACACAAACTAACGGGCCGAGACCACTATTAATGGCCTCCCGAGGGACGAGCAGAGTATAGTACGGCAACGCTGATCGTAGATATCCGCCGATTAGCAGTGTAAAGCAGAAAAGCCAAAGACATCCTATCATATCCTATCCAACCGTAATACAAAC
>NW_016978420.1:0-1501 GCF_001483705.2 Eufriesea mexicana | reverse complement strand
GCCGCGGCCGCCATTTCCCGCCTCTCCAGAGCAAAGCTGAGAATATTAGATCTGAGTAGAGTGCTGAGACCCACCGAATAGCATTGTATACCACAAAGGTAAAGGTCATACTTCCCAACCTCACCAAGCACAACCTAACCAAACGCGACCTGAATCATCTTACGTGCCGAGACCACAATCACTGCCCTCCCCACAGCCAAGCAGAACATTATGGAGGAGAGCAGATCGCAGAAATGCATAGAGTCGCAGTGCATAGCACAATAGTCGAGACAACCATATCACAGCATGACCATACTTAACCGAACCGAACGTAGCTTAACTCAACCTATAGTGCCGAGACCACTAGTTGTGGCCTCCCAGAGCCAAGTAGAACTTACTGCGGCACAGCGGTGCGCAGAAATCCATTGAACAGCAGTTTATACCGCGTAAGGTGAAGATATCCATACCTAACCGAGACCAACATAACATAACCAAATGTAGCATAACTCAACATGACGCGCCGAGACGCAATTACTGGCATCCCCAGAGACGAGCAGAGCATTTTGGGGCAATTTAGGGCGTAGAAACCCACCGAGTATTGGAGTATATCACAAAAGCCGAAGCTATCCCTCCTAACCTCACCAAGCATAACGAAACCACACGTGACCTGACTCATACTAACATGCCGCGACCGCTATGGCTGGCCTCCCAAGAGCCAAGTAGAACATACCAGAGCACAGTAGACCGCAGAAATTCAACGTATAGCAGTGTATAGCACAAAAGTCAAAACTGTCCAAACCTAGCACATACTAACGTAGCATTACCAAACGCAGCCTGAACAAAAACTGACGTGCCGAGATCACTATTACTGGGCTGCCCAGAGTCGAGCAGGGTATAGTGGAGTAACGTAGAGCGAAGAAACCCTCCAAACAGCAGTGTACAGCACAAACGTCAAAGGTACCTTATCCTAACCCATCCAAACATAACAAAACCCAACGCTAACGAACTTAACCTAACGTGCCGAGACCACAATTGCAGGACTCACCGGAGCCAAACAGAATATACTAGAGCACAGTATACCGCAGATCAGACGATTTGTAGTGTACAGCGGAAAAAAAGGATATCCTATCATAACCTGGCCTAATCAAACGCAAACAAACGTTTCGAATCCCAGCCTAATGTTTCTAGCCCGCTATTGCTGGCATGCCAATCGCCAAGAGCGGCATGTTAGTGGAGAGTAGAACTCAAATGCCCATAGAACGGCAGTGTGTGGGAGTAAAGACAAAAATATCCCACTGTAACCTAACTAAACCTAACCAAACCGGATATAACCGAGCACGACATTACGCCCCGCGGCCACTATTTCAAGAATTCCCTGAGCAAAGCAGGGAATATTAGATCACAGTAGAACGCAGAAATCCACCCAACAGCAGTGTAAAGCAGTAAAGTCAAAGCTACAATCTCCTAACCTAACGAAACGTAACACAACCTAAATTGCCGAGACCAGTATTGCTGAACCCCA
>NW_016978419.1:0-618 GCF_001483705.2 Eufriesea mexicana | reverse complement strand
AACACAACGTAACTTAACCTAACGCTCCAGGACCACTATTGCTGGCCCCCTCAGAGCCCAGCAAATCATATTAGGCTACACTAGAGGGCAGAAATCCGCCGCACAGCAGTGCATAGCGGAAAAGTCGAAGATATCCAAACCTTACGTGTTCTAACCGAACCTACCAAAAGGTAGCATAACTGAGCATTAATTGCCGGGGCCATTGTTGTTTGCCTCCCCAGGGTCGTGCTGACCATAGTAGAGGACGGTAGATCGCAGCAATCCACCGGATAACAGCGTATAGCGCAAAATACGTAGCTACCCTGACAGAACCAAACGTAACGAAACCTAGCCAAGCGTAACATTTCACAACCTAACGTGACAAGACACTTATTACTGCCCGCCAGGCCCGAGAAGAACACATTAGAGCCGGGTAGAGCGCGGAAGTCCATAGAATCTCAGTGTATAGCACAAAAGCCAAACATAGCCTCTCCAAACATAGCCAATCGTATCATAAGGGTACGTAAGGGAACGCAACCTATCATGCCGGAGTCGCCGCTGCTGCTCCCCACAGATTCAAGCAGAACATACTATAGCGCGGCAGAGGGCAGGAATCCATGTAATCGCAGCGTATAGCAC
>NW_016978418.1:0-480 GCF_001483705.2 Eufriesea mexicana | reverse complement strand
AGGTGGCTCACCACGATATTAGTCGAAAATGTCAGTGAAATTGAATTTTCCTGCCAGAGTCCAAAGCATTACAAAGGCTACTGCACGCCATTAGGATCTTTCCCCCTTACTTATGCAAGGAAGTTAGGTCACCACGATGTTAGTCGTAAATGTCAATAAAAATGAATTTTCCTGCCAGATACTATTGCAATGCATTGGCTATATCACGCCAATAAAATCTACCATACTTTATTATGCAAGAAAGGTGGCTCACCACGATATTAGTAGAAAATTGCAATAAAATTGAATTTTCCAGCAAGATTCCATAGCATTGTAATGACTATAGCACGCCAACAGTATATTTCCTCCTTATTTATGCAAGAAGGTTAGCTCACTACGATATTATTCGAAAATGTCCATAAAATTGAACTTTCCAGTCAGCTTCTATAGCATTGCGACCGCTACAGCACGTGAATTGTATGTATCCTCCTTATATATGCA
>NW_016978417.1:0-552 GCF_001483705.2 Eufriesea mexicana | reverse complement strand
GAATAGAAGTGTATAGCACGAAAGTCAAAGCTACTCTCCCCGAACTAAACATAACCGTGCATAGCCAAACTTAATATAACTCAACTAAACGTGCCGAGGAGGCCATTGCTGACGTCCCCAGAGGCAAGACGAAAATATTAGGGCAGAGTGGGGCACAGGAATGCACCCAATAGTATTCAAGAGCACAAAAGTCAAAGCTATCCCATCCTAACCTATCCAAACCAAACCTAACCAAGCGCAACCTAACTGGAAATAACGTGGCTAGGCCACTATTTCTGGCCACGTAAGGGACAAGCAGAATGTCGTACAGCACAGTAGAGCGCAGAAATCTCTCGAATAACAGTATACAGCGGGAAAGTCGAAACTATCCTGACCGAAATAAACCAAACCTAACCTAACTGTACGTAATATAACCCTGCCTATCCTGCCGAGAAGAATATATCTGCCCCAGCAGAGCAAAGCAGAAACTATTAGGACTCAGTTGGGCGAAGAAACCCACTGAAAACAGTGTATAGCAAAAAGGTCAAAGCTATCCTATCTTAACCAAACCGA
>NW_016978416.1:0-507 GCF_001483705.2 Eufriesea mexicana | reverse complement strand
AGTACAGCCATCTACTTACCAGAGAATAGGACTATTCAAAATCTATAATCTGTTATATCTTGGCTAATAGATCGCCTAACGTCTTCAACCAATGGCAGGTACAGCGATCTACTTGCCAGAATTGGTCTATTCAAAATCTGTAACCTGTTATAGCTTGGTGAATAGACCGTATAACGCCTTCAATCCAATGGCAAGTAGATCCATCTACTTGCCAGAGAATAGATATATTCAAAATCTATAACCTGTTATAGCATGGCGAATAGGTCGCCTAACGTCTTCAACCAATGGCAAGTACAGCCATCTACTTGCCAGAATTGGTCTATTCAAAATATATATTGTTATAGCTTGGTGAATAGACCGCCTAACGCCTTCAATCCAATGGCAAGTACAGCCATCTACTTGCCAGAGTATAAGTATATACTAAATCTATAACCTGTTATAACCTGGCGAATAGATGGCATAACGCCTTCAATCCATTGGCAAGTACAGCCATCTACTTGCCAGAGA
>NW_016978415.1:0-881 GCF_001483705.2 Eufriesea mexicana | reverse complement strand
CGAAAAGCGGTGAACAACACAAGAACCAAAGCTATCCTGTCAAAACTTGACCAATCGTAATATCATCAAACGCAGCGACCACTTTTCCTGGCTTCCCCAGAGGCAATCAGAATATGATAGAGCACAGAAGAGCACAGAAGTTCATAGCATATTCGTGTTGAGCACACATATCAAAGTTAACGTAACCAAACTCGACCAAACCTAACCTAACCAAACGTAACCGACCCCAAGCTTTTAACGTAACCAAACTCGACCAAACCTAACCTAACCAAACGTAACCGACCCCAAGCTTACATGCCGCGACCAGTAATGCTGCCCTCCACAGTGCATAGAGCATAGTAATACATAGAGCAGAGTAAAACACATAAATCTATAGAACCGCTGTGTACAGCTGAAGAGTCGAAGCTATCCAAACGAAACCAGAGCAAGCGTAACCGACCCAAACGTAAACTATCTCAGCACATGATGCCGAGAGCGCAATTGCTGGCTTCCCAAGTGCCATGAAGAACATACTAGAGCACAGTAGAGCGTACAAGCCTACCGAATATCAACGTATACCGCGAAAGCCAAATCTATCCAAACCTAACCCAAATGGGTATAACGTAACACAACGTAACCTAACCTAACCGAACCTAATGTAACTCAACCTAACATTCGGCGACCACAACTACTGGCCCCCAGATATTCGAGCTGAGCATATTTCAGCAATGTAGAGCGCAGACATCCACCGAGTTGCAGTGAATAGCACAAAAGTGAAGCTACCATATCCTAACATAACCAAACGTAACCTTACCACACGCAAAACACCACAGACTATCGTGCCGAGACCAATACCGTTGGCATACCCACAGCCAAGCAGTATGTATTAGGGCATATCAAAG
>NW_016978414.1:10261-10505 GCF_001483705.2 Eufriesea mexicana | reverse complement strand
AGCTTTGCAATGCTAGAGAATCTTGCTGGAAAGTTCAATATTATTGACAGCTTCGACTGTTATCGTGGTGAGCTACTTTTCCTGCCTAAATAAGCTGGGTAGATTCTATTGGCGTGCTGTAGAGATTGCAATGATATTGATTGTGGTTGGACAATTCAATTCTATTGACATTTTCGGATAATATGGTGGTGAGATAACATTGTCGCATATATAAGTAGGATAGATACTATTGGCGTGCTATAGG
>NW_016978414.1:3965-5712 GCF_001483705.2 Eufriesea mexicana | reverse complement strand
TTGGCGTGCTATAGGCTTTGCAATGCTATAGAATCTGGCTGGAAAGTTCAATTTTATTGACATATTCGGCTAATATCTTGGTGAGATAACATTCTCGCATATAGAAGTAGGATAGATTCTATTGGCGTGCTATAGGCATTGCAATGCAATAGAATCTTCCTGGAAAATTCAATTTTATTGACATTTTCGACTAATTGCGTGGTGAGCTAACTTCCTTGCATAGGTAAGGAGGAAAGATACTATTGGCGTGCTATAGGCTTTGCAATGCTATAGAATCTGGCTGGAAAGTTCAATACTATTGACAGTTTCGACTATTATCGTGGTGAGCTATCTTTCTTGCCTAAGTAAGCAGGGTAGATTCTATTGGCGTGCTGTAGACATTGCAATGATATAGAGTGTGGTTGGGAAATTCAATTTTATTGACATTTTCGGCTAATATCGTGGTGAGATGACATTCTCGCATAAAAAAGGATGAATGATTCTATTGGCTTGCTATAGCCTTCGCAATGCTATAGAATCTGGATGGAAAATTCAATTTTATTGACATTTTCGGCTAATATCGTGGTGAGTTAACTTTCTCGCAAAAATAAGGAGGAAGGATTGTATTGGCGTGCTATAGGCTTTGCAATGCTATAGAATCTTGCTGGAAAGTTCAATATTATTGACAGTTTCGACTATTATCGTGGTGAGCTATCTTTCTTGCCTAAATGAGCAGGGTAGATTCTATCGGCGTGCTGTAGACCTTGCTATTATATAGAGTGTGGTTGGAAAATTCAATTTTATTGACATTTTCGGCTAATATCGTGGTGAGATAACTTTCTCGCATATATAAGTTGGATAGATACTATTGGCGTGCTATAGGCATTGCAATGCAATAGAATCTTCCTGGAAAATTCAATTTTATTGACATTTTCGACTAATTTCGTGGTGAGCTAACTTCCTTGCATAGGTAAGGAGGAAAGATACTATTGGCGTGCTATAGGCTTTACAATGCTATAGAATCTTGCTGGAAAGTTCAATATTATTGACAGTTTCGACTATTATCGTGGTGAGCTATCTTTCTTGCCTATGTAAGCAGGGTAGATTCTATTGGCGTGCTGTAGACATTGCAATGATATAGATTGTGGTTGGACAATTCAATTTTATTGACATTTTCGGCTAATATGGTGGTGAGATAACTTTCTCGCATATATAAGTTGGATAGATACTATTGGCGTGCTATAGGCATTGCAATGCAATAGAATCTTCCTGGAAAATTCAATTTTATTGACATTTTCTACTAATTTCGTTGTGAGATAACTTCCTTGCGTAGGTACGGAGGAAAGATCCGTTCGGAGTGCTATAGCCCTTGCAATGCAGCAGAATATGGCTGGAAAACTCTATTTTATTAGCATTTTTGACTAATACCGTGGAGAGCTAACTTTCTTTCATAAATAAGAATGAATGATCCTATTGGCGTGCTATGGTCGTTGCAATGCACTAAAATCTGGCTGGAAATTTCAATTTTATTGACATTTTCGTCTAATATTGTGGTGAGATAACTTTCTCGCCTAAATAAGCGGGGTAGATTCTATTGGCGTGCTATAGACATTGCAATGCAGTAGAACCTTGCTGGAAAGTTCTATTTTATTGACATTTTGGACTAATATCGTGGTGAGCTAACCTTCTTGCATAAGCAAGGAGGAAAAATTATATTGGCATGCTATAACCATTGGAATGCTATAGAATCTGGCTGGAAAATTCAATT
>NW_016978414.1:0-517 GCF_001483705.2 Eufriesea mexicana | reverse complement strand
ATTGACATTTTCTACTAATTTCGCGGTGAGATAACTTCCTTGCATAGGTACGGAGGAAAGATCCGTTCGGAGTGCTATAGCCTTTGCAATGCAGCAGAATCTGGCAGGTAGACTCTATTTTATTAGCATTTTTGACTAATACCGTGGAGAGCTTACTTTCTTGCATAAATAAGGATGAATGATTCTATTGGCGCGCTATAGACGTTGCAATGCACTAAAATCTGGCTGGAAATTTCAATTTTATTGACATTTTCGTCTAATATGGTGGTGAGATAACTTTCTCGCCTAAATAAGCGGGGTAGATTCTATTGACGTGCTATAGACATTGCAATGCGGTTGAACCTGGCTGGAAAGTTCTATTTTATTGACATTTTGGACTAATATCGTGGTGAGCTAACCTTCTTGCATAAGCAAGGAGGAAAAATTATATTGGCATGCTATAACCATTGGAATGCTATAGAATCTGGCTGGAAAATTCAATTTTATTGACATTTTCGTATAATATTGTGGTGCGCTG
>NW_016978413.1:0-714 GCF_001483705.2 Eufriesea mexicana | reverse complement strand
ATGTTACGGTTGGCTTGGTTACGAGGTTATAGTTTCGTCTTTTGTGCTATACACGGCCAGTCGTCGGATTTCTGCATTCTACTATGCTCTAGTATGTTCAGCTTGGGTACGATGGACTGCAGTAGTGGTGTCGGCACTTTATGCTCTGTTAAGCTATGTTAGGCTTTGTTTGGCTAGAACTGGTTATGTTAGTCTATCTTTGACTTTTGAGCCTTACGCTGCAATGCTGTGAACTTCTGCGCCCCATTGTGCTCTATTATATTCTGAATGGCTGCGTAGAGGTCAGCAATAATGGTCTAGGCACGTTAGCGTGAGTTAGGTTGCGCTTGTTTATGTTTTGTTTGGTTTGGTTAGGCTAGGGTAACTTTGGCTTTTGCGCTATAAACTGCTATTCGGTGGATTCCTGCGCACTACTGAGGCCTAATATGCTCTGCTTTACCCTGGGACGGCCAGAAGTTGAGGTCGCGGTACGTAACTTAGAGATAGGCTACGTTTGGTTAGGTGAGATAAGGTCAGGTTGGGTTAGGATATCCTTAACATTTGTGCTTTGCACAGCAACGTGGTGGTTTACTGCACTGCACTGTACTCTAGTATCTCCTGCTCGGCCCTGGTGAGTCCAGCAATAGTGGCCGCGGCTCGCTGTGTTGAGATAGGCTTCGTTAGGTTATGTTACATATGTTTGGGCTAAGTATGTATGGCTGTGGCTTTATATGC
>NW_016978412.1:0-342 GCF_001483705.2 Eufriesea mexicana | reverse complement strand
CCTAAGGAACTGAGACAACTATTGCTGGCAGCCCCAGAGGCAGGCAGGACATGCTAGAGCACACTGAAGCGCAGATGTCCTCGGGATAGCAATGTTAGCACAAAAGTCGAAGCTATCCTATACCAACATACCCAGCTTTCGCATAACCGAACGTAACATGTCTCAACCTAGCGTACCCCGAGCACTATTGCTGGCATCCACAGCGTCCAGCAGAACTTACTAGAGGAAAACTCAGAAGTCCACAGAACCGCAGCGTATAGCACAAAAGTCGCACCTATTCAGACCAAACCCAAGCTAACGTAACCTAACCCAACGTAGACTACCTCAACGCAATGTGCCGCG
>NW_016978410.1:0-718 GCF_001483705.2 Eufriesea mexicana | reverse complement strand
ACCTAACTTTCATGCATAAATAAGGAGGGAAGATTCTATTGGCGTGCTATAGCCATTGCAATGATATAAAATCTGGGTGGAAAATACAATTTTATCGACATTTTCGACTCATATCGTGATGGCCAAACTTTCTTGCATATGTAAGGAGGAAAGACCCTACTGGCGTGCTATAACCATTGAAATGCTACAGAATCTGGCTGGAAAATTCAATTTTATTGACATTTTCGACTAATATCGTGGTGATCTAACTTTCTTGCATAAATAAGGAGGAAAGACTGTATTGGCGGACTATAGCCATTGCAATGCTATTCAGTCTGGCTGGAAAATTCAATTTTAGTGCCATTTTCAGCTGATATCGTGGTGACTCAGCTTTGTTGGGTATATAAAGAGGAAAGATTCTACTGACGTCCTATAGCCATTGCAATGCTATAGAATCTGGCTGGAAAATTCAATTTTATTGACATTTTCGGCTTAATTTTATTGACATTTTCGGCTAATATCTTGGTGAGCTACCTTTCTTGCATAAATATGAAGGAAAGATTCTACTGGCGTGCTATGGCCATTGCAATGCTATAGAATGTGGCTGGAAAATTCAATTTTATTGTTCTTTTCGAATAATATCGCGGCGACCTGACTTTCTTGCATACATAAAGGAGAAAGATTCTACTGGCGTGCTATATCCATTGTAATGCTATAGAATCTGTCTGGAAAAATGAAT
>NW_016978409.1:0-505 GCF_001483705.2 Eufriesea mexicana | reverse complement strand
ACCCATGAAGATTCAGTATATAGCAGCAAGGTCGAAGCAATCCGAAACTAACCCAACCAAGCGTAACGTAAAGGAGCGTACCTTTTCTCAAGCCAACGTGTCGAGACAACTACCGCTGGCGTCTACAGAGCCTAGCAGAAGATACTAGAGCCAAGTAGAGCGCAGAAGTCCAAGCAATTGCAGTGTATAGCACAAAAGTCCAAGCTGCCCTATCATAACCTATCCAAAATGACGTTACCGTTCGTAACATAACTCAGCCCAACGTGCCGAGTGTGCCGAGACCACAATTGCTGGTATTACCAGAGCCAGGTAGGGAATATTAGAGCAGAGTAGTTCGCAGATGTCCACCGAATTGTAGCGTACAGCACAAAGGCCAAGGTTATCCTGTCCCAACATAACCAATCGTAACAAAACCAAACGGTACCTAACTCACGCTCGCGTACCGCGACCATCATTGGTGGACTCCACAGCGCCGAGTAGAATATGTTAGAGGAGTCTAGAGCAT
>NW_016978408.1:0-612 GCF_001483705.2 Eufriesea mexicana | reverse complement strand
GGATACGTCTGATGATTTTACGTTCGGATAGGTAAGGATCGAATAGCTTTGACTTTTGACTATACAGTGCTGTTCTGTGGACTTCTGCGCTCTCTGTGCCCTAGTGTTTTCTGCTTGGTCCTGGAGCGTGCAACAACGGCGCTGGCAGATCGTTACTTTGAGTTAGGCATAGTTTGGTTAGGTTATATTTTGTATGGGTTAGGTTCGGGTAGCTTTGACTGTTTTGCTGTTCACTGCGATTCTGTGGATTTCTACCCTATGCACTCCACCAATAAGTTTTGCTTGGCTCTGTGAATGACCGCAATAGTGGTCTCGGCACCTTATGCTGCGATACGCTACGTTTGGACGGTTTAAGTTAGGTCAGGTTAAGTTAGGTTATCCCTTATTTTTAGCTTAGCACTCCAACGCCGCGTATTTCTGTGGAATACTGTGCTCTAGTATATTCTGCTTGGCGCTGGGGTGATCAGCTACAGTGGTGTAGGTCGGTTAGGTTGCGATAGGTTATGTAGGGTTATGCTACGTTTGGATAGGTTTAGAGAGGGTAGCTTCAACTTTTGTGCTGTACGCTGCTATTCGGTGTATTTCAGCGCTCTACATTGCTCTACTAAACTC
>NW_016978407.1:0-370 GCF_001483705.2 Eufriesea mexicana | reverse complement strand
CCGTTTGCTTGGGTTAGGCACGGGTCGCTTTGACTTTACTGATATACACTGCGGATCTATGGATTTCTGCATTGTACTCACCACTCATGTGTTCTGCTTGACTCTGGGGACGACAGCAAAGGTGGTCACGGCACGTTAGGTTCAGTTAGGTAAGGTTTGGTCATGTTAATATTTGTAAGGTTAGGAGGGGGGTATTTGTCTTTAGCGCTGTTGTCTGTTATCAGGTGGATTCCTGCGTCATGCGGTAATCAAGTATTTGCAGCTTGTCTCTGGGAAGGCCAACAACAGTGGCCTCAGCACGTTACGTTGGGTCAGGTTAGGTTCGGTTAGGCTGGGTTAGGCTACGCTTGGAAACGATATCTCCACTTTT
>NW_016978406.1:0-275 GCF_001483705.2 Eufriesea mexicana | reverse complement strand
AATAGCTGTCAGGGCCCGTGTTATTCAGTTAGGCTACGTACGGTTATGATACGTTAGCTATGGATAGGCATGGGTAGCTTCGGCTCTTCTGCTCTACACTGCGACTCTGTGTATTTATGCAATCTACTGTGCTCTGATATGCTCTGGCTGGCTCTAGGCACACCAGCAATAGTTGTCCAGGCGCGTTAGGTGGAGTTAGGTTACGTTTGGTTGGGTTATGTGTGTTTGGGTTCGGTTTAGATAGCTTTGACTTTTGTGCTATACACTGCTATTCA
>NW_016978405.1:0-606 GCF_001483705.2 Eufriesea mexicana | reverse complement strand
TGCGCTGCTTGGCTCTGGAGAGGCCAGCAGTATTGGTCTCGGCACGTTAGGTTGAGTTAAGCTTCGTTCGGTTATATTACGTGTGGTTGTGTTTGGTTAGGGTAGCTTCCACTATTATGCTACGCACTGCAATTCAATGGATTTCTGGGCTCTACCCTAATATGCTCTGCTTGGCGATGGTGAGGCCAGCAATTTCGGACTCGGCACGTTAGGTTTAATAGTTAGTCTACGTTTGGTTATGCTAGCTTAGGTCAGGTTGGTTCAGGGTTTCTTTGACCTATGCGCTATACACTGCTATTTGGTAGCTTTCATCGCTCTTCTGCGCTCCAGTATATTCTGCTCGTCTCCGGGGAGGCAAGCAACTCTGTTCTCAGCACGTTACGTTAAGTTAGGATACGTTTGTTATATTACGTTTGGCTAGGTTAGGACATGATAGAGTTAACTTTCGTACTATAGACAGCTATTCGGTGGATTTCTTCACATATTCTGCTCGGCCCTTGGTAGGCCAGCAATAGTGGTCCCGTCAAGTTAAGTTGAGTTAGAGTACGATTAGTTAGGTTACGTTTGCTAGGGTTAAACGGGGGTAAATTCGGTTTTGGTGCCATT
>NW_016978404.1:0-774 GCF_001483705.2 Eufriesea mexicana | reverse complement strand
CAGTGCAAAGCACAAATATCATAGGTATCCTAACCCAACCTGACATTATCTAACCTAACCAAATGTAGCTTGTCTGAAAGCAACGTACCGCGACCACCACCGCTGGTCTTCCCAGTGCCAATCTGAACGCAATAGAGCGCAGTAGATCGCAGAAATCCAACAGGAAACGGTGTATAGCACAAAGGTCAGAGCTATCGTCTCCTAACCTAACCAATCGCGACACAAACGAACGTAGCGTAAATCAACATATCGCATCGCGTCGGCAATTGCAGGCATCCCCGGAGTCGAATGGATTACAGTAGAGCGCAGATGTCGACCGAATATCAGTGTACAGCGCAAAAGTCAAAGCTAACCTAACCTAACCTAACCTAACCTAACCTAACCTAACCTAACCTGACCTAATTTAACAAAACATAGCCTAACTAATCCTAACGTGCCGAGAAGAATATTGCCGGCTTCCCCAGAGTCAAGCGGAGCATACTAGAGTACAGTAGAGTGCAGAGATCCACGGAATAACAGCGCAGAGAACAAAAGTCATAGCTATCCTCTCCTAACCTTAACAAACGTAACACAACCGATCTTAACGTGACACGACCTGTGGTGCCACGACCAGTATTGCTGGCCTCAAGAGAGACAGGTAAAGTGCAGCAGAGTAATGTAGGACTCTGAAATCGACCGGGGTGGAACGAATGGCACAATAGTCTAAGCTATCCTATCCTAACATAACCATACGTAACATAACCGAACGAAGCATAGCTCAACCTAACATGCCGA
>NW_016978403.1:0-510 GCF_001483705.2 Eufriesea mexicana | reverse complement strand
ATTAGGTTAGGTTATGTGTGGACAGGATGGCTTTGACTTCAGTGCTATACACTGATTTTCTGTTGATTTTTGTCATCTGCTGTGCTCTACTATATTCCGCTTGGCCCTGTAGATGCCAGCAGCAGTGGTCGCGGCACGACACTTTGAGATATGCTTCGTCTGGTTAGTTTAGGTTGGGTCAGGTTAGGTCTGGATATATTTGACTTTTGTCCTATACACTGCTATTCGGAGGATTTATGCACTCTGCTGCGCTGCAGTACACTCTGCTTGCCTGTGTGGAGGCTAGCAATAGCGGTCTCGTCATGTTAGTTTGAATTATGCTACGTTTGACTAGGTTAGGATAGGCAACTTTGATATTTGTGCTTTACACAGCTATTCCGTGGATTTCTGTGATATACTGCGCTCTACTATATTCTGTTCGGCACTGGGGGGCCAGGTCCAAAGGTAGCGGCACGACCGGTTATGTTATGCTACGTTTGGTTAGGTTAGGTTTGGTCATGGTAGGTCAGG
>NW_016978402.1:316-1145 GCF_001483705.2 Eufriesea mexicana | reverse complement strand
GATGTTTGTATGGATGGATGGAAGTATGGATCGATCAATGTATGGATGGGTGGATGTATGGATGGATGGATGTATGGATGTATGTATGGATGTTTGTATGAATGTACGTATGGATATATGTATGCATGTATGAACGGATACATTTATGGATGTATGGATGCGCGTATGGAAGGGCGTATGTATGGATGCATGTATGGAAGGATGTATGGAGGCATGTACGGATGTATGTATGTTTATATCTATGGATGTATGAATGGATGTGTGTATGGATGTATGTATGGATGTATGGATGTATGACTGTATTAATCGATGTTTGTATGGATGGGTGTACGTATGGCTGGATGGGCGTATGGAAGGCTGGAAGTACCTATGGATGTACGTATGGGTGGATGGCTGTATGGACGGATGGATGTATGCATGTATATACGTATGGATGTTTGAATGCATGTATGTATATGTATGTATATATATATATGTATGGATGTATGGAAGGATGTATGTATGGATGTCTGTATGGACGAAAGTATTGTTGTATGTATGGATGTATGTATTGATGTATGTAAGGATGTTTGGATGGATGGATGGATTAGTGTATGGGTGTATTTATGGATCTATGGGTGTATGTATGGATGTATGTATGGATGGATGAGTGTATGGGTGGATGGATATATGGATCTACGTGTGTGTGTATGTATGGATGTATGGATGGATGTTCGTATGGATGGAAGAATGTATGAATGTATGGATGTATGTATGGATGGATGTTTGAATGTATAGATGTATTTGAGTTATGTATGTACGGATGTATGAATGTATGGATTTATGTATG
>NW_016978402.1:0-285 GCF_001483705.2 Eufriesea mexicana | reverse complement strand
GTGGAATAATGGATGTGTGGATGGACGGAAGAACGCATGAATGTATGGATGTTTGAATGGATGAGTGTAAGGATGTAAGCATGGATGTATGTATGGATGTTTGTATTTATGTGTGTATGAATGTATGAATGGATGTACGTATGGATGGATGAGTGTATGGGTGGATGGAATTATGGATGTATGGGTGTGGTGATATATGGATGTATGGACGTATGTATGTACGTAAGTATGCATGTATGTATGTACGTATGGATGTTTGAATGTATGGACGTATTTGAGTTATGT
>NW_016978401.1:0-593 GCF_001483705.2 Eufriesea mexicana | reverse complement strand
GATAATTGTGTATGCATTGATCATAAAAGGACTACTGTGAAATTTATATCATCAGAGATCAGATTAATCATACCAATGCAGTACTGTGCTGATGGTTGCGTTCAGTACACTGTTGTCAGTGGCTAGTGCCTCGAGCGGATCTGCCTTTGCCATTCTGGAATTGACATGCAATATAAGTCAACATTGAACAGATCAATTCAACGGCTACAGTGATCCGCTGATGGATGTACTATGCACTGCGACATAAATTGGTTGTATCTGCAGACATAACCGCCATATGCATAGTTTACTTCAGACGTGCTTTGGAATTTACGCCATGAGTGATCAAATTTATACATCGTCTACAGTGCTCAATTGGCGAATGCATCAACTACCGTGCCGAGTATTTCAAATATCTCTAGATGTAGCTGATGTGTACATTGACTGTTCTGTAACTACTGTGGCATTTAGGTCATAAGTGATCAAATTAATCGATGTCTACATTATTGTTATTCTGACCGTACTGGTCACTTTCTTGTCTGATGTTAATATCTAGAGCTCTAACGTATCTGCCCTTTGTCATACTAGAATTGGTATTAAATATATATCATCTT
>NW_016978400.1:0-217 GCF_001483705.2 Eufriesea mexicana | reverse complement strand
CCAGTATATTAGTCGAAAATGTCTATAAAAGTGAATTTTCCATCCGGATTCTATAGCTCTGCAACGGCTATAGCACGCAAATAGAATCTTTCCTCCTTATTTATGCAAGAAAATTAGCTCACGACGATATTAGTAGAAAATGTAAATAAAATTCAATTTTCCAGCCAGATTCTACAGCATTGCAATGGCTGCAGTAGGCCAATAGAATTGTTCCTCC
>NW_016978399.1:0-832 GCF_001483705.2 Eufriesea mexicana | reverse complement strand
TTTGGGCGGCATCTACTTTTCTGCCATGCACTACTATTCGGTGGATTTCTGCGCTCTACACTCGTATAATTTGCTCAAATTGGGGCTGTGGATTCCAGCAATAGCGGTCTCGGCACGTCAGGTTGAGGCATGCTGCGATCGGTTGGTTACGCTTGGCTTGGTTATGAATGTATTACTTTGAAATTTGTGCTATACACTGATACACGGTCGATATCTGTGCGCTGCATTGCTCTACAGGCACCTGCTTGTATCTGTGGAGGCCAGCAATAGCGGTCGTGGCAGGTTCGGATGTTATTTACGCTAGGTTAGGTTAGGTTTGGTCAAGTTTCGTAACAATGGCTTCGTCCTTTGTGCTATAGACTGATATTCGTCCGGAACCTGCGCTCTGCATTGCTGTAATTGCATTTGCATGTCTCTGTGGAGGCCAGCCGCTTCGGTGGACATGGCACGTTTGTTTCAGTTAGGCTACGTTTGGTTTGGTTATGTTTGGTTATGTTAGGCTAGGATTGCTTCGACTTTTGTGCTATACAGTGCTATTCGGCATGTCTCTGGGCTCTACATTTCACCACTATACTCTGCTCGACTACCTGGATGCCAGTAATAGTGGCCGCCGCACGTTATGTTGAGTTAGATTACGTTGGTTTATGTCAGGTTTGGTAGGGTTTGGTTAGTATAGCATCGACTTTTATTCTATACACTGCTATACGGACGATTCCAGGGTTCTACATTGCTCTGCTTTACTCTGCTTTGTTCTCGTGATGCCAGCAAGAGCGGTCGTAGCACGTCAGGTTGCGGTCTGTAACGTCCGATCGTGTCACGATTGGATAGGTTA
>NW_016978398.1:0-633 GCF_001483705.2 Eufriesea mexicana | reverse complement strand
TGTCAATAAAATTGTATTTTCCAGCCAGATTCTACAGCATTGCAATGGCTACAGCACTCCTAATGGATTTTGCCTCCTTTCTTAAGCAAGGAAGTCAGCTCACCACGATATTAGCCGAAATTGTCAGTAACACTTTATTTTCCTGATATATTCTATAGCACCGAAATGCATACGGCACACATCCAATAGAATCTTTCCGCCATATATACGTTAGAAAGTTGGCTCACCGCGGTATTAGTCGAAAATGTCAATAAAATTGAATTTTCGAGCCAGATACACTAGAAATACAATGGCTATAGCAGGCGAATAGAATCTACCCTCTTTAATTATGCAAAAACGGTAGCTCACCACGATATTAGTCGAGACTGTCAATAAAATTGAATTTTCCAGGAACAGTCTATTGCATTGCAATGCCTATAGCACGCCAATAGAAGCTTTCCTCCATATTTACTCAAGAAAGTAAACTTACCACGATATTAGTCGAAAATGTCAATAAAATTGAACTTTCCAGCCAGATTCTACAGCATTGCAATGGCTAGAGCACTCCAAATGGATTTTGCCTACTTTCTTAAGCAAGGAAGTTAGCTCACCACGATATTAGTCGAAAATGTCGACAAAATTGAATTTTACAGC
>NW_016978397.1:312-620 GCF_001483705.2 Eufriesea mexicana | reverse complement strand
ATTGCAATGCAATACAATCTGGCCGAAAAATTTAATTTTATTGACATTTTCGACTAGTATCGCTGTGCCCAAACTTGCATGCATAAATATGGCGGTAAGATTCTATTGTCGTGCTATGGACGTTGCAATGCTGTAGAAACTGCCTGGAAAACTAAATTTTATTGACATTTTCCATTAATATCGTGATGAGCTAACTTTCTTGCATAAGTAAGGACGGAAGATACTATTGCCGTGCTATAGCCATTGCAATACTATCGAAACTGTCAGGAAAATTTAATTTTATTGACATTTTCGACTAATATCGTGAT
>NW_016978397.1:0-247 GCF_001483705.2 Eufriesea mexicana | reverse complement strand
ATAAAATCTGGGTGGATAATTCAATTTTATTGACATTTTCGGCTAATATTGTGGTGAGCTTACTTTCTTGCATAATTAAGGAGGAAGGTTTCTATTGGCGTGCTACGGCCATTGCAATGCTATAGCGTGTGACTGGAAAATTCAATTTTATTGACATTTTCGGCCAATATCGTGATGAACTGATCTTCTTGTATAAATAAGCAGGAAAGATTCTATTGGCGTGCTATAGCCATTGCAATGCTATTGA
>NW_016978396.1:0-650 GCF_001483705.2 Eufriesea mexicana | reverse complement strand
GCGCAGTAATCCGCCGCACTGCAGTGTGCGGTACAAAGGTCAAAGTAATCCAAACGTAACCCAAACTATCATAACATAACCAAACGCAGCCTATCTCAAACTAATGTGCCGAGAACACAATCATCTTCCCCAGTGTCGAGCAGAGAGCAGTAGAGCAATGTAGAGCGTAAAAATCATCCCAATAGCGGTGTATGGTACAAAAGTCTGAGGTAACCTGTCCTGACCTAACAAACCGTAACGTATCAGAAACTGATATGCCACGAATGCCATTGCTGGCCTTGCAAGAGATAAGCAGATTATTGGAGAGAAATGTAGGCCGCTGGGGTCGTCCGAATAGCAGTGTACTGCAAAGAAGTAAGGTATACCCTAACTTAACATGACCTAACATGGCCTAATCAAACGTAACCAATCCCAACCTATCGTACCTAGCCCACAATTGCTGGCATCTCCTTCGCCAAGCAAGGCATGTTAGAGGTGAGTAGAGCGCAGAGGTGCATAGAATGGCAGTGTATTGCACCAAAGTCAAACATATTCACGCCAGACCCGAATAAACCAATCCTCACAAAGCGCAACCTAACACATCCCATAGCACCGCGGCCACAACTTCGAGTATTCCCAGATCATAACAAGGTGTATTAGATCGCAGTAGA
>NW_016978395.1:0-848 GCF_001483705.2 Eufriesea mexicana | reverse complement strand
TTGAATGCGTTAGGTGATCTATTCTCCAAACTATAGCAGGTTATAGATTTTCAATACACCTATCCTCTGGCAGGTAGATGGCTGTACTTGCCATTGGATTGACGGCGTAGGGCGGCCTATTCACCAAGCTATAACAGAATATAGATTTTGAGTAGACATATTATTTGGCAAGAAGATGGTTGTACTTGCTGTTGGATTGAATGCGTTTTGCGACCGATTCACCCTGCTACAACAGGTTGTAGAATTTGAACAGACCTATTCTCTGGCATGAAGATGGCTGTATTTGCCTTTGGTTAAAGGCGATAGGCGACCGATTCACCAAGCTATAACGGATTATATATTTTGAACAGAACCTATTCTCTGCCAAGTAGATGGATGTACTTGCCATTGGTTGAAGGCGTTAGGCGTTCTGTTCACCAATGTGTAACAGGTTATAGATTTTGAATAGACCGATTTTCTGGCAAGTATATGCGTGTAATTGCTATTCGATTGAAGGCGTTAAGCGATCAATTCACCATGCTATAACAGACTATTGGCTTTGTGTAGACACAATCTCTGGCAAGTGGATGGATGTCCTGGCCATAGGATTGAAGGCGTTAGGCGATCTCTTCACCATGTTTCAACAGGATATAGATTTTGAGTAGATCTATCTTCTGGCAAGTAGATGGCTGCAATTGCCATTGGATTGAATGCGTTAGGCGACCTATTCACCAAGCTATAACAGTTTACTGATTTTGAATATACCTATTCTCTGGCCAGTGGATATCTGTACTTGCCATTGGATTGAAGGCGTAAGGCGATCTATTCACCAAGCTATAACAGATTATAGATATTCAATAGACCTATTC
>NW_016978394.1:0-520 GCF_001483705.2 Eufriesea mexicana | reverse complement strand
TCTCGATGAGCTTACTTTCTGGCATAAATATGGGGGAAAGATACTATTGGAGTGCTGGAGGCAATGCAATGCTATAGAATTTTCCTGGAAAATTCAATTTGATCGACATTTTCGGTTGACATTTTCGATGAATATCGCGTTGAGATAACTTCCTTGCATAGGTAAGGAGGAAAGACCATTTTGGCGTGCTATAGCCATTGCAATGCTGTAGAATCTGGGTGGAAAATTCAATTTTACTGACATTTTCGACTAATATCGCAGTGAGCTACCTTTTTTGCATAAATAAGGAGGAAATACTCTGTTGGCGTGCTATAGTCTTTGCAATGCTAAAGAATCTGGCAGGAAATTTCAATTTTATTGACAGTTTCGACTAATATCGTGGTGAGCTACCTTTTTTGCATAAATAAGGACGGTAGATGTTATTGTCATGCTATAGCCATTGCATTTGTATAGTATATGGATGGAAAATTCAATTTTATTCACATTTTCTAATGATATGGTGGTGAGTTATCTTTCTTGC
>NW_016978393.1:362-746 GCF_001483705.2 Eufriesea mexicana | reverse complement strand
TACGAAGGTATGGATGTATGTATGTGTGGGTGGATGAATGGATGGGTGGATGGACGGAAGAACTGATGTATGTGTGGATGTTTGTACGGATGCATGTATGGATGTATGCATGATTGTATGTACGGACGTATGCGTGGATGCATGTATGGATGTTTGTATGGATGTATGTATGCCAGTATGTATGGGTGTGTGTTAGAATGTATGTATGGTTGTATGTATGGATGAATGTATGGGTGTTTGTTTGGATCTGTGTATTGATGTGTGTACGGATAAATGAATGGATGGATGGATTGGTGGATGGTTTTATGGATAGAATTATGTATGGATCGATGGATGTATGGATGGGTGGATGTGTGGATGGATGGATGTATGGAAGTATGTATG